>NC_090747.1:58510816-58520816 GCF_036898095.1 Palaemon carinicauda | reverse complement strand
CTCACAATCCCAGCACTCTTTGACACATTTACCATTATAAGAAAACCATTTCTAACAAATCCGTGACACTGCAATAAGGAGCAAACTCAAACAGTGAATAATAATAAAAAGAAAAACACTTATCAATAACCGAGCAATATTATTTCTCCTGAAAAACAAAAACATAAGTAATTATGTTCAATTTTCAACACATGATTAACAATTACCTGTAACTACACCGAAAAGCTCCACAGACAAACGAAAAAATTTTAAATACAGTACAACAAAATGGAAAAACATAATTAAAAGCATTGGTAATAGCAAAATAAGTATCAACATAGGGTAACGAAAATTGAATTAATTCCTACATAAACATAAACGCAACAGAAATTTCTCAGTATGATGAATGATATACTCGTGATATGCTTAGAACAAAACCAAAAAAAAAAAAACGAAACAAAATTTAATTCATCTTTTCACAAAACACTCGGAATGAACATACGTAAAAGAAACCTGATTTTTATGACCTCAATCACCTCGTAGTAGACATTATCTCAAGGCCCATGTCCTCTTGCACTCTTTCGTGCTCGAAGGACGTCACGGACACATGCTCGGGCCTACTCCTCACTTTCCTCCCGAAGGTGGCCCGCGGTAAGGGGGTACCTACTCACCTAACTACTTGCTACTTGGGGGGAGTAGACCTAGGACGTCAATACGCCCTTCATTAAACTTAAAAGGTGTTACCGACCATGTTCTGGCTCTTGGTATCACATGAATGTAGTTACTCAATGAGTTACACACATGGCACTCATTGATAAACTAATTCCTAAAAAATACTGACACTCTTGCCATCCTTAGGGAACTTTCTATACCCACATGCCACGCAATTACACAGATGACTATCTCTACCAAAGGGGAAGGAAAAACCAATGCTAGATCAAATTCCGTCTTCAATGAAGGACACATCCCTCCACATGCGCAAGAAACCCGGGAACTTGATACTCCTACCTCATTCACGGAACTCATTCACGGGGCATGTACGCCAGGCTCCCCCATGGAACCCCCATCACTCACACTCACTGTGATTCTCTCTCCCTCTCTTTCCCCGTAGTCGTCAAGATCTTCCCGTTTTCTATGCGCTCCATCCACAGATCTACTTGAGCCTACTTCTTTCGTTGTGGTTCCTTCTGCTTTACGTCGAGTTATTACATCTGTTCTTCGTCGTAGGGTCACTGAGCCGGTGTGTGGGCTCTGGCCGTGTTCCACACCATACACTCCTACGTTTTGCTGGCATCCATAACGAGCGGTTCTTCAAACTTGTTACACACACTCTGACTTCCATGATCGGGAGCGGTGGTGAGGGGTTGGTGCTCCACCCCTCCTACCTCCTTATGCACTCCCTGGGAAGACGCACTACCACTCGCTGGCAGGTGGGCATCCCCTACTGCTCAGTGAGGGAGCGTCTAGCTCCCCTCCCCCACACTCTGGGGCAAAGATGGCTGACTGACTCCTTGGCACTCCCGTCCCCAGTCCTTGCGGTCTGACTGACGGCCCGAGGGACCGTGGGTCCCCTTCTCGCGTTGTCTTCCCCTCCCTGTGTCGTCTTCCCCTCCCTCTCGTTGGTACAGGGGAAACATGATTTCTCCTGCCGACGCCGTCTTCTTTTTAAACAGCTTTCAGATGGTGGTTTGTAGCCTGACATCCTTATCACTACCGCTGGTCGTAGTAGGGCCATAAAGGCCTTAGGTGGCCATCTGTTAATACCCCACCACAGTTCCAACAACCGCCAGTCGCCACATCCTACCTCTCTGACCTCAGCCTCTTCGAGGTTCTCTTATAAAAACTCCCCATCCTTGATAGGTTGTCGATGCCGGTTGGGTGCCGGGCTGCCTCAATGGTTGTGTATCTGCTATCATGTGCATTGAGAAACCGTTCACCGAGTACCGGGCATACACGAGCTACACTTCATTTCACCCTTCTCTCTCTCCGTCACATCCACTCGACGTCGAACTTCTCGTGTTAACCATTGTCACTATTATCTTTTGTTTCCACTTTTTTCAAAAATCTCACGTCGGCTAAAATCACTTAGCACAAACGTTAATCGTTAATATTATTATTACCCAACACACCTGACACCATTTGATATGACCCGATCTGGGTCGTATTGGGGCTCACATATTGCTTAGGAAACATGAATAGAGAGGGGTTTCATGCACAAATAATAGCTTTCACATGCTATATTCTCTTAAGTTTACAAGGGCGCTCTTAATTATGGTTACGATACATTACTAAGAAAAAGCCCTCAGAAAAATGGTACTCGGTTCGGCACACATGTCGGCACCTGACACTCTCTATTGAACTCCAAAACCAGACTGACTCCTATGGGCAATTTCCCCATCGACCATAGATGGGCATCGCGATGCCTGATCAAGGATTGGTTGTTTTGAGCCGAAAGTCTCATAACAACCAATCGGAAGAGGTATAGGTGACGCCAAGCCAATAAACGTCATTTTCAAAGTGCCACCCAAGCCACATCGTAACCGTCTTTCCTTCAACAAAGAAGAAATCCGTTAACACTAAACCAACACTAAACCCCGATCGGTTTATATATATATATATATACATATACATATACATATATATATATATATATATATAATATATATATATATATATATATATATATATATATATATATATATATATATATATATATATATATATATACACACACATATATATATATATATATATATATATATATATATATATATATACATAAATATACATAAATAAACACACACATATATATATATATATATATATATATATATATATATATATATATATATATATATATATATATATAACGGATTTTGAGCGAAGCGAAAAATCTATTTTTGGGTAAGATGGCCATGTCGTCCTGATGGAAGTTCCTTAAGAGCAGCTTCCTAGGGTATATTACAACTACGGCGATATTCCCAGAGAATTTACCTTAAGGTACCCAGAATTCTAACTCCTGGAGCGAGTATCCCTAAAAAAGACCTTAGGGATATCGTAAATATCAGTGGACGTATTCTTGACACGCCTCATAGCAATCTATACCCCGAATAGAGTTAACACTTCGTAGGGGTCAAATGGCAAGAAAACGAAAACGAGAAAGAAAAGGGGAGAGCCGTTCGTAAGGCCCTCTCTTCTCCCGTTTTGTAAGCGTGCCCTGCGCCGATTCTGGCGCCATCTGCATTCCTTGTAGCGAAACACGAGGTGCTACAGATACTGTATGTAGGGAGGGATCCTACGGCCCTTTCATTGAAAGGGAAGGGCGGGTCCATCAGGACGACATGGCCATCTTACCCAAAAATAGATTTTTCGCTTCGCTCAAAATCCGTTTTTTGGGCTCAAGCCATGTCGTCCTGATGGAAGTATACCAGAGCATTACTGTATCTGTGGATTCTCAAAATGTGCCGTACTCCTCGGAAATATTTCCCCCAGTCGACGCGACCTAGAGACCTAAGATGTTACCGTCATACATCTTTTCAACTAATCATAAACCATGATAGAGCTTCCTGCCCCCAACAGGGAAGAGTCTTACTAGACTCTGGGAAAGTCTCGAAGAGTACATATATCTAAGTATGAACCCCAGGCAAGCGAGTATAGTGGTCTCACCCCATACTGGGTAAAGCGAAGTTCGAAAAGAATCACTGTGTCAATATGAAATATCGACCAGTCCTCCGCTCAAAACACGTATTGGACAAAGGTTCATATCCGCTTAGGAGGAAACTCGTAAATCCGCCACCATCCCTTTATGGGATGGAGTCCTCCAGCTAAGGGGAAGCATAAACCAATGCAATATTAGCTTGCATAAGGGAACATTCTATTAGAATTATCCCCGGGTAAATATACATAGAATGAATGCTCACAGGTGAAGGAGACGCAAGGTTCTCAAGAACCAGTTTATTGACAGACAATAAACAAACAGGTTAACCACACTCATATATATATATATATCTATATATAAGAGGAGGATAACTAAAACTTTAAGCATAAGTATGATAGTAAACAGCAACTTGTTTGTCTGAAAGAAAAAACATTGGAGCCACTTTTAAGATACCAAAGTATCAAAGTCAAAAGTCTGTTTTACTAATTAGTCACATTAGCGTTAGAAACGCTCGGCACGCATGTTTGCACTTATGCTGGGTTCACCTTTGAAAGTGGAACAGTCAACGTGGGTCACCCAGTACCCTCACATAGTATGTAGTACAACATGTGACTACATACTCACCCTGGAATTAATTGTCCCAATTAAGTTACTGTTCCTCGCAGAGTTAAACAGCAGGGTTAACGACGCAACCCACTGCCACCACAGAACCTCTTAGTTGCTGCACTTGCTTCGCATAGTGACGAAAGAACACTCTGGAAGACTTCCAGCCAGTGTACGAACGAAGATGTCCAAAATCCCTACAACTAAAGAAGTTTAAGGATGAAGCAACTTTCCTCGGATCGTGACCTGTGGGTGAACAGTCAGGATCCGCTCTGCGAATAAGATATGTGATTTTCGCCCTGAGTTATTTCAGTAATAAATTTTGAGCCTGACGTTTCTCCCCTGGCCAGATGGCCATCCTTGAAGTCTGAAGTTCTACGAAGATAGACCTTTAGGCATTCTACTGGACATAGAGATGCATCTTCTTTCAGAGGGCAGATTCTTCAGGGACCCCACCTGATGGTGGGTAACTCGTTCTTGGTGAGAAACGTAGGATCCGGAAATAGGTTCAGTTCACCCATCCAGGGACTGAACACGACCTTCCTCTCTCGAGAGGGGTATGATCTCACTAACCCTGGCCCCGGACGCGAGTGCAAAAAGGAGGATAACTTATGGGTCAAATCCTTTAACGCACACTCCTTATTGTTCAACAGTGAAGCAACATGAAGAACTTTTCTAAAGACCATGAATTGGGCTTTGGAGGTGCTAAAGGTCTGAGCCTAGCGCAGGCTTTCGGAACTTTTATAAGAGATCTCGTTAGCGAGGTCGACCTGGAAGGCATATAGAATGGATCTTGTCAAAGCAGGCCTACATGATAAAATCGTGTTAGTTACCGATCCATAACCATGGAGATGGATGAAGAAAGACAAGCAGAAGTCCGTCGTGATCTCCTGCGGAATCTTCGTCTGACAAGGGCTACCCATTCTCTCCAAGATGACTCATATTGCCTTATAAAAGGTTTGCACTTATAATCCTTTAGGAAGTCCGTGCTGGCTTTCGACATCCCGAAACACTTTCTCACCTGATTAAGGAAAGAAATCATGAGCTGCTGGGTCCGGGTTTTCTGTGATGAAGCGCAGACAATTGACTTCTGGACTCACTGGGTCAGAACTGGATCTGGTAGCGGACGAAACTCCAATCGTAGTTCCAATGCCAGAGGGAACCCCACACTGTTCGGTCATTTGTGGGCCACTACTGCCGCTACTCCCTTAAATGATCTCAGTTTGTTGAGGACCCTCAACAGAAGGTTGTAAGGAGGGAACAGATAAATCCTGAACCATCTGTTCCAGTCGAGGGACATCGCGTCCACTGCTTCCGCCAAGGGGTCCTCGTACGGGGACACATACAGGGGCAACTTCTTGTTGTCTTTCGTCGCAAAGAGGTCTAGCCGCAGTTCTGGGACTTGACTCAGAATGAAGGAGAATGGTCCTGCGTCTAGGGACCATTCCGACTCTATCGGTGTGAACCTGGATAGAGCGTCCGCTGTCACATTGCGGACTCCTTAAAGGTGAACTACTGACAGGTACCATTTCTTCTTCCCCCAAATCGGAAGATGGCCAACATCACCTGGTTGAGAGGTGGCGACCTTGATCCTTGTCGATTCAAGTATCTCACAACTCCCCCGCTGTCCAGCACCAACCTAATGTGGATCGAGCGATGCGGGGAGACTTTCTTGAAGGAAAGAAGGACTGTCATAGTCTCTCGAAAATGACTGTGAGAGGTCTTGAATAGACCGGACCAAGACCCTTGGGCCTTTTTCTGATAAGAGTGAACTCCCCATCCCTCCTTCGAGGCGTCTGGGTGACTCGTCACCGACGGGGGAGGTGGATGAAGAAGAACCGACTTCCTAAGGAGTCTGGCTTGGGACCAAGGCCTGAGAAGAGTATTTCGACGAAGCGGAACTGGTCTTCTCAGATCTCTTCGCGCATCTGATGCATAACTACTCCAATCTCCGGTTGCATCCTTTAGCTGTGCTCTTAGCACCGGGTCTGTCACCGAAGTAAACTGGAGAGACCCCAGTACACTCTCCAGTTCGCATCTGATATCCATACGGAATCTAGAAGTCTCTTGACAGAACCAGCTATCTCCTTTCTTTTCTCCGCCATGACGGAGAAAACGGTGTGACATTAGGTCCCAGTGGATTCACACCCACCGGAACTTAGAGATGGAGGAAGTTGAGACTTTTCCTGTTGATCTTGAAGCCTAGATAATCTAGGAAATGGATCACATACAGGGAAGCTTGCAAGCATTCTGTCCTGGGTGCTGCCCACCCCAGCCAAAAATCCAGGTAGGCTACTACCTGAATTCCCTTTAGGCGTAATTGACTGAGAACTACGTTCGCAAGCATCGTGAAAATCCTTGGGGCTATTTTAAGCCCGAGAGGCATGGCTTTGAAGACGTATAGTCTTCGTTGTAGCCTTAACCTTAGGTAGGAGGGGAATCGACAATAGATTGGAACGTGCCGATAGGCGTCTGACAAAACTATGGAGGCGGTAATTGCCCTCTTGGGCAGTAAGGTCCTTATGTGTTGTATTGTTAGCATCTTGAACCTGTAGTTCGCTATGAACCTGTTAAGTGGCGACAAGTCCAGAATGACTCCGAGATTTTCGAGTCTTTCTTGGGAACACAAAACAGCCTCCCTTGGAATTAGATGGACTTTACCCTTCGGATCACTTTTCCTCTAACAGTTCATGAATGAACTCCTCCAGAACGGGGGTGGAGTATCGGAAAAACACCGAGGGTATGGGGATGGAGTGCTGTACCAGCTCCAGCCCAGTCCCTTCTTGAGTAGGCTGTGGACCCAGGGATCGAAGGTCCACCGATCCCAAAAGCGTTGGAGACTCCCTTCTACCAATATCATCTCGCTCGGACTGTTGTCCTGAGGTCTTGCCTCTCTGACCTCGACCACCCATGAAACCCCTTCTCCTTGAGGGGCGCCTAGACGAAATTCTGGCTGCTCCTCTAGGCTTGTTCGACAGGCAGTTGACTGACCTTCGAACGATGGGTTGAATGCCGGAGACTGTGTCGACACGAATTGGGGAACCCACTGAAGTGTGGTCGGGGTTTTTGCCACCATCTGGGGCACTGAGGGCATCAGCAAATGCCGTTGCTGCTGATGTCTACTTGACTTAGCTGGCCGAGAAAGTATCCTAATCCTTTTAGTCTTCCTCTAAGGTTGGGGACCCCATCCGGGGAAGAATTTCTCTTGGTAGACAGGCCCCACTCCCGGAGAAGATTTCTATCGTCCGTGGCGGCCCTATCAACCTTTTTGACCGACTCACTAGGGAAAAGGTCTTTGTCCCAACTGTTGGAGGAGATTAGTTTCCTTGGCTCGTGCCTCATCGTAGCCCGGGCGAACTCGAATTCCCTACAGGTTCTCTTCGCCCTGACGGAGCTGTAGAGATCCTTCGTCACAGTGGCCATATGAGTCTTGATCACAACCATGAACGTTTCATGGACCTTGGGATCACTTGTCATCGTCTCAACGTGGACTGAAGAGACAAAGAGGCAGCCAGTCTTTCTTTTGTCTAGAGTTCTCTCCGCAAAAGAAAACCAGACAGCTTAGAGAGGATCTCGCCGAACCGGCATCCGACAAAATCCGCCTCCCACATCTGGACTGAGAAGGTAAGATGGACGTCCTTCCAGTCCTTGATTTGCTTACTAAATCTTCCTTTCTAAAGGCCAGCAACAAGGGTTTACACTCCACCAGGGAGGGGAAAGGCTTGCCAGCCTCGACTGTTTTCAAAACCGCCGCAAACCCTTTCAGCGAAAAAAGGGGGAAGGCTGTGGCAGGAGAGGACACAAAGGAAGGGAGCCTCTTACTCAAATACAGCTACCTTTGAGTTCATGACGCCCCTCTCTTTCATCGAAGAAGAAAGCAAGGCATGAGCCTGTCATGGTCTATCACTACGACCTCCTTAGGCTCTGTCTCTTCCTTTGAAGCTGGTACCTCCTTCCACCGGACCTTGCAGTCCGGATGTGCCCCTGCAGTTACAATGCAGCTGCCTTCCCATTCTTCTCCCTCTGCCTTTGTTGGATCAAGCCAACAATGGAGGGAGGGCCTGCTCTACTGCGAGAGCAGATGATGTTGAGGGAGCAGGTTCAAGGACCTGAACCGGAGCAGCCGACCTCTCTCGGCCTCTTCCGCTACCTTGTCCGGAGCTCGAACTTCATCCTGGCCTTCTGCCAGGAGGTCTTCCTCCAGACGTTCGGACACGTCTGGCATCCTGTCGTCCAACTGGATGCTAAGCAAGGCGACCGTGACTTCAGCATCCACGGGATCTGAATTAAGGGGACCTCCTCTTGAGGTTGGGGAATCACTGTAACAGTTGATGCCCTAGGAAAAGAAAGCCCTCATCTTCTCATTTGGAAGATAAGGTCCAGAGGTAATTTTATGAAAGCCCCTCACCCAGGTACGAAGCTTCTCCCTAGCTATATCCCTTGAATCCACCGTTGTAGGGGAGACGAAAACGGATTTTGAGCGAAGCGAAAAGAAAAACCTCAATAGATAGGTTAGTGCATATGAAACATACCTGGGGAACCCAATACCGGAGAACATCCGTGGAGACAGCGCATGCCACACGCCTCCTTCAGAACCATGTCCGCAGAAGCCCTACTGCGGACGTTGCAGAAATACATCCGCACTACGGATGGTCCTCCTGTAAAGAGAAGAAATTTCCATGAGTATCAAGTGAACTACGTATCACTGGATATGCACAGTAGCATAACAAAACGGAAAGACACATCCTTGTATTTCCCGCACACCCAATTGTTGTAGCCTTCCAATTCATAAAATCGTATAGTTAATCTATGCCAGATTAACCAATGGAAAATTTCCAAAGGAAGAAGGTGTAGCCCCCCCTAAGGAATGATTTTAAAATACCGGATAGTAGACAAGAAAGAACTCACTTTCTTATCTGTAAGGCCAACAACAACGGGTCGTGCAAGACCACAAAGAATAAGGAAAAGACACATACTTGTGAATCCCCCACAATCACCTGTGGAAGCCCACCAGCCATTAAAATCAAATGGTTAGTCTTTGCTAGAATAACCAAAGATCATATTTTCCCGAGGGAAATTAGGTGTAGCTCACACCTAAGGTAAGATTTTACCATTCTGGCTAAAGATGAAAAGAGTTCTCTTTTCATCCCTGTAAGGCAACACCAAGTGACTGCACAAGGCAACACAAGTAAGTTAGAGAAGACAGTGTTGTAACCTACTATATCATGTTCTCCCCTGGTAGAAGACATTAAACAGGGAAGAACTGATACAGTACATGAGGGTGGTGTGCCGGCCGGCTCTTGCCGGTCAGCACCCCCACCCCCTTTTCCAAAGGTAGGTCTCAAGTATGCAACTTAGGATCACCCAGACGGGGGAGAACTCCAGTTCCTATGCCTGAACCGGTCGGTAGTGGTTGCCGGTCCATAGCTACCCGGTTGGCACCCAGCTGCCGGCCATCACTCTTAGTGGCCGGCCAACCGAGTGATGTAGCAGGCCGGCCCGGCAGCGGTGAGTAAACCCTGCCGGCTGGCATCCACTCCAGGTAGCGTCCGGCTGCCGGCCGCCACTCAAAGCGGCCGGCAGGTGAGCAAGGAGACCGGCCAGCAAAGGCATAAGACCACTGCCGACCGACAGCAAGAGAACTAGCGAACACCCCCCTACCGACGGCCGGCCACTAGGCCGGCAGACGGCAAGGACAACACAAGAGAAGACAACAGAATGGGTGCCGGGCTAAGAGGCTATGTACCTCCGCGCCCGACA
>NC_090747.1:58473316-58503316 GCF_036898095.1 Palaemon carinicauda | reverse complement strand
GAGCCCACAGCACAAAAGTTAATCCTGATGATCCAAAAGGCAGCGTTAAAAGAGTGGGAGGCATGCAAGTCAGGCCCCTTCTTCTTGTTTCCTTTACTCCTGGCGAGGAAGAAAACTCTTGTCTCCCATGACGACCACATTAAAAACACATGAGATGAAACGGCCAGTCAACACTCCAGAGTCCATGGCAGCTCTCACTAACACCAAAAAGAAACAATAAAGGGAGTTAGGAGTAACTTTTTTACACACTCCAATGCCTGAAAGGAGGCCACCAAATGTCTTTAGCAACACAGTCTTGTCATAAGCACCACCAAACTTAATCTTAAATAAATTAACATATAAAGAAAATCACAAGGCTGAGACTAAACTAAAGTTTACGACCAATACGTGAATACCTGATACCTTCCTTTTCGAAAAAAAAAAAAAGAAAAATTGAGCAAAAAAACAAAATTTTATTTTTAATTTTCTTTTTTTATAAATGAAAGACCTATAAAAAGAGCACATTAAAGAATATTTATTAATTATATTCAAAGAGTTCATAACCAAAATGACATAAACCTGAAACAGAATGACAGTTAATGTGAAACATAACACACAAACCCAATTTGAGACATGAACAGGGCAGCGCATGAAGAGGGGTAGGGTAAACATGCTTAAGTAGTCTTGGATAGGGCAACAGGAATCATATTTTCCGAGCTTTTCACGTGCTTATTAATCAAATTAAATTCTTGTTGAAAAAGCGTTGGCTCCTCTCATCCGTTCGATGAACACCAGCGGTTGTGATCTGTCCAGATGTCCACGGGAAAAGAAAAATTTGTTACACAAGGTTTAAAGTGTGTCAAAGATCGAACCAAAGAGAGAGCTTCTTTCTCAGTTGTGGAGTACCGCCTTTCAGTTGCCAACAACTTTTTGCTGAAGTATGGTATCGGATGAACTACACAGCTTTCTTTCCTCTCGAAAAGAACACCACCTATACCAATGTCACTAGCGTCCACGGCAATAATAGATGGATTTATGAAAATCGGGGGCAGTTAAAATAGGATTAGTTAAAAATATTGAATTAAGTTAGTGAAAAGCTTTTTCACACTGATCAGACCATGAGAATTTTTTCCCTTTTTCTAATAAACTAGTAAGAGGCTGAGCAAGATCAGAGTAATTACGGACGAATCGGCGGTAATACCCTGTCATGCCCAGCACTCCTCTTACTTCTCTAACATTACCAGGTCTTTTCAAACTTATAATTGCCTCGAGGATAGCTTGCTTTGGAGCCACCTGACCTAAACCAACCTCGTGACCTAAATAACAAACCTTGGCCTGCCCTACTTCACACTTGGCCAAATTATCTACAAGCCCAGCACACCTTAGAGCTTTAAAAACCTTATGAAGCCATACCATATGGGTATTCCAGTCATTACTATAAACAACCAAATCATCAATATGAATTTCTGTTCCTTCCAGACCGCAAATGACCCTATTCATTAATCTCTGAAAAGTGCATGCAGCATTCTTCATGCCAAAGGGCATAACCTTACATTCGTAAAGTCGGAAAGGAGTAAAAAATGCAGATATCTCACAAGCAGATGGTAAGGACTCTGTTTTACAGGGGAAGCACCCCCCACGTCAACATCATGGCTCAAAACCTGGGTTCTATCTGGGGCATCCTGAAAAAGTTCAGAGAAAGAATGGATTAAACTAAGCACTTCTTTTCTTTGATTAATGTTTAAATGTCCTAAACTACTTTTTAACAGTTCTAAATGTTGCATATTTTCCCCTATTGCATCCGACGTAACCTGACACACTAAGTCATCGGACTCCTCTGGAGGTACATCAACTACCACAGAGACAGGTTCATACACGATCACTAAGGGATCACCACACTTACCCACATAAGGCTTGAAACAATTATTAAGAAATATTTTACATTTACGGCTTGAACCGGGAGCCTCAACCTCATAGTTAACATCAGACAACCTCCTCAGAACCTTCCAGCTAGATTTTAACATCTCAAATATAATTTCTAACGGCCCTCGAACTTTGTGCCAAAATACCAACTCGATACGAACTACACCTGTAGAAGAGTTAGGATGATTTCTAATAGCAAAGAAGGCAAAAGGGAGGGCTCTGTCCCATTCGCTACCAGAACCATAACTATGTTTCTTAAGTACAGACTTGAGGGTTTGATGAAACCTTTCCACCAAACCTTGACTCTCCGGATGATAAGGTACGCTGATAAGTTGCTGAATGGCCAGTTCAGCACACTTGCCCCTAAATACCTTACTCGTGAAATTCGTCCCACAGTTGGTCTGAATTACATGAGGGAGACCATATCTGGAAAAAAAATCAGTTAATTTTTCAAAAACAAACTTTGGAGTAATACGCCTCATAGGTATAGCTTCAGGAAAACGAGAGGCTCTATCCATGATGGTTAATAAATATACCTAACCAGTTTTAGTCTTGGGTAAAGGACCCACCACATCAATAACCAACTCAGAAAAAGGCTCACCTATGGCCGGTATGGGATGTAACGGGGCCTTAGGAATACACTGGTTCGGCTTCCCCATTACTTAACAAGTTTCACGCTCTCGAATAAACTGTTTTACACTCATTTTCATTCCAAGCCACCAAAAAATTTCTGAACTGAAAAAGATGAAATAGCACACTGATCAGTTCAACACGACCAACTATATTTACCTCATCAGTGGCGGGACAACTAAACCTGTATAAAAGACCTTTTACAATACCAAACCTAGGTTTAGTTAGATCCCCGACATCACCCAAATCAAAATTAAATTCCTCTTTCTGAGCCTTGATAAAAGCAGCTCTGTCCCAATCAAAGTTAAAAGGACTAACTACATCACTTCCACTACTCTCTACTGGCCCGGGCCTTTCTATATCTAATTCTACACTACTTAATATTGAGTCATCATCATTATCTCCATCAAGTAAATTAGCAGCTCTCGCTGCGGACCGAGTAGTTATAGCCACGGGACTGGCACTAACGGAAAATATGGGGAACAGCTCCCAACCTTCCCCATCCAGCATATCATTCCCCAGGATACCATATATTCCAGGAATAGGCAAGCTATCCACCACAGCCAACTCCGTTATCTGATCGTATCCTGGAAAAGGCAAGTGGACGTTAACCAAAGGAGCAGGCACCACTGAATCTGAGAAACCTCCCAACACTACAAAATTACCAGTATATTTAGTACCACCATTTAAAGTAGTCTTCAAAATCTACAACCGGGCAGAACCGGTGTCCCTAAGAAACTTGAACTGGACAACACCGTTATCACAAAACACCTTTCCAGGCCTTACATATTTATCAAACTCGAGTCACGATTAAGCATTAGGAACATCTTTGACATTACTACCTACATTACTACTGTCTATTACAGATCTGTCGACAGTATTACTATTTACGTTAGACCTATCAGGAATTACAGCCACAGGACTTTGACCATTATATTCCAGGTAATATCGACGAACATTGCATTGGCTTTGGAAATGCCCTCGTTTGTTGCACCAATAGCAAGTTCCTCTAAGACCTGAAACTCTATTTGCATTATTATTAGACCTGGTAGTACCTGCATTAGGGTAACCCCTATTAACAAAAACTCTAGGGGGAGGAGACCCTCCTTGGACTCTACTCATATTCCTACCATCTGAAAAAGAATTAGGGTTAACATTATGTTTAGGGGTATGGGGAATCAAGGAAGAGGCTTTTCCTCTCCTACCACCCCGGGGAGTGCGAGACGAAGGGTTATTCAATATTTCATTATTGAAATTTCCACTACCAGACCGATGAGTCAACACATACTCCATACTCATCCGCTAACTGAGCAGCATTACTGTACTCACTTTAGTAGCCTTCACCTCCTTTAGGTGTACCCTCAACTCTCCGCTACAAGCTTTCTTAAATGCTTCAAGGAGCAGAAGTTCGCGTAACGCAGCGAAAGTGAAAACCTGCTAACCCTTTAACCAGTCGTTGAACTGTCCCTCCTTGATGCGGGCAAACTCGACGAAGGACTCTGCAGGGTGTTTAGTGTATTTACAAAACCTGAGGCGAAAGCCCTCAGGGACCAGGTCATACACTTTCAAAACCAAGCTCTTAACTTTTTGATAGTCCCGAGCTACTCCCTCCTCAAAGGCATTATATACCCGAATTGCCTTGCCAATTAACCTACACTGGATAAGAACTGTCCACATCTCTGTGAGCCAAGACAATCGGGTAGCCACACGCTCAAACGTCTTAAAGAACTCTGGGACGTTCTTCTCATCAAACATAAGCACTAATTTGAGTTCCGCACCTAGATTAAATTTCTCTTTAAACCCTACCTGTGGAGAGCTAGCCATATTTGCTCTGTGTAGCCTAGTCATTTCCAAATTCAGATTTACCATCTCCCTCTCATGACGCCTAGCCCTCTCGCTTTCCTAAAACTCAATTTTACGCAACTCTATGCGTTTATATATTAATTTAAATTCTTTGTCTTCCTTAGATTCACCCAAAACTTTAGAAAGGGGGACAAGTTCCACTGGTACATAATAAAGAGGCAAAAAAGGATTATTAGACAAATTCCCTCTACTTTTAAGGGGACCTTTGGGAAAGTTTGCAGACCTTCATACAGGGTACAAATACAAGGAGGATCCTCAAACAAGGTTAGACCCGCTGTCACACTCACCTTGTCACTATCCACATCCACACTCCCTTCACTAATACTTCCTAAATCATCCTCTTCCACACTAACCAAATGCTCTGCTTCAGCCATATGCTGACGAACCTTACTCAGGACTAACAACAAAAATTCTTTCCTCGAGTCCGAAGACTTCACCACAATACCCAACCACCTTGCACATTCTATTAAAAGTATCTTATTTAAAAGTGGCAGATGCTTCAAACAATCAGCCGTCTCCAAAAACTCTGCCTGATCAAACACAAATTCTTCCATAATGCAAAATTAATCATTTGGGGTGGGTGGAGGGGGGGTCGGAGGCAACACTACCCAAAAAGATAACTAGCACTGAAGTGCTCACTCGAGTGCCGCTTCCCTGACCCAATCACTGAACACCCGGAGCTCTCAATCCTGTCATGGTTGCCAATTATTACGATCCCTGTGAGGCTGTGGTGCAAGTTCTCAAAACACCAGGAAAGAGAGGGCAGTAATACAGCATTCAATGAAAAAAAAAGTCAATGGACACGAAATCACGAGCGAAAACTCAACAATGGTTCATACACAAATGAAAAAAATAAATAACAGTCAGCCTTGTGACTACAGGACAAAGATTATGTCCTTAATATAAAATCCGGAAAGGTTACCTAACCTCTAAATCTGCATTCCTAAGACAGTAATATAATAACCCAGGAGCAGTAGATAAAGGGCCCCAATAAAACTTACCTATAATAAATACGGTTAGGTAGGAGGGAGGAGACATACAGCAAGAGAACACTTAAATTCCTAGCTAATATAATAAAGCTTAAGCTTAACATTACCACTTTATGACTATGTCAAATACATTGTTCTCTATATGAGAAAACTATAAAAATACAGAAACTACCCTAATAGCTCCTGTCAAATTATAAAGGGAACAAAGAGTTACATCCACACTTGTTGGCATCTAAGGGTGCTAGGCTGAGGACCATAGCACCAGGAAACTCTGACACAGGCTCCCAGCAAGCCACCAGGTACAGAGTCACTCGTCAGGTAACTGCTATCGGATGGAGTTCTGGAGAGCACACGTAGCAACAGGGGTATACAAACAATAGTGCTGCCCTAAAATAAATACCAAAAGGATATTACCTGTTCACAGACTTCCTACGTTCCTCCTCGGGCCACAATGCCCCCACAACTACTGCACTGGTGAAAAAAACGTCTGGAAAGATGTAGAGGTGCCCTTCCTACGTCCACTCGGCCGGGAAAAACTCCTCTGCGTGGACCCGAGCCCGCAGGAAGTCCACACCACTCACAAGCACTGCTAGCCTAGGGTAGGCTAGTATAGCTTAGAACGCCCTGGGTGGCACAGGAACTGAACTCACAGCACAAAAGTTAATCCTGATGATCCAAAAGGCAGCGTAAAAAGAGTGGGAGGCCCCTTCTTCTTGTTTCCTTTACTCCTGGCAAGGAAGAAAACACTTGTCTCCCATGACAACCACAATAAAAACACAGAAGATTTAACTGCCAGTAAACACTCCAGAGTCCATGGCAGTTTTCACCAACACCAAAAAGAAATAATAGAGGGAGTTAGGAGTAAACTTTCTTTACACACTACAATGCCGGAAAGGAGGCCACCAAATGTCTTTAGGAACACAGCCTTGTCATATGTAAAACCAAACTTAACTTTAAATAAATTTACAATTAAAGAAAATCACAAGGCTAAGACTAAAATAAAATCTACGACCAACACGTTAATACCTGATATATATATATATATATATATATATATATATATATATATATATATATATATATATATATATGCTTGTTTATATATATATAAATGTGTATATATATACATATATATATATATATATATATATATATATATATATATATATATATATATATATATATATATACATACATATATATATATATATATATAAATATATATATATATATATATATATATATATATGTATATATATATATATATATATATATATATATATATATAAATATATGTATATATATATATATATATATATATATATATATATATATATATATATATATATATATATATATATATAAAATATATATATATATATATATATATATATATATATATGTATACATATACATATATATAAATATATATATATATATATATATATATATATATATATATATATATATATACACATATATATATATACATATATATATATATATATAAATATATATATATATATATATATATATATATATATATATATATATATATATATATATATATATATATATATATATATAAGGATATATGGTAAGACTTTTACTTCTGGCAAGCTTAAGTTTAAGCATGAAGAAAACAGCAAGAATACTTTCGATCATCTTACATATTTATTCTAAAAACTAACGTTTCTGGAATCCACTTATATCATGAAAACTTCTTAAACACGAAATTATGTATATATTAGAAATTAATGATATAACTATTTTCGCAAGAAAAAAAAAACGATTGGGTAACAAAAAATGAAAAAAAAAATCTTCAAAACAATGAAAGTACAAAATCTAGTCAATATATAGAAACATGGTGCTAACTAGGGTCCTTCAAAATTATGATAATAAATCACTGGTGATTAAAATAGAATGGCAAACAAAATTTATACACCTATAAGATTGGTTGAAGTTACTTTCAAAAGACTTGACTGGAAATTATAAATAATATTTGGAATAATTCTCGAAGCAAATGCTAAAAAAAAAAAAAAAAAAAAAAAAAAAAAAAAAAACAGAATAGATCAACATGGGACGATATATATATATGCTTTGATTGTTTAAGTATTTTTGGTTACCGGCGTAGTGTTTTTTTTATGCTGGATGAAGTTACTGTGGATTTTACAAAAAGGAGAGACAAGGGAGCATTATTAATCGATTGATACTGTGTTTCTTGTATAGTTGTCGTTGGAGGAATTGGTGAGTTTGAATCCGAATTAGGTTAATTTTCAGTTATTAAATCTTTATCTGTGGCGCAGTTTCCTTACTATTCTATCTAACTCTTCGCCTTGTGTAAAATATTGCATTTCCTGATGTACATTATGAAATGCTTGGAACTTCGTTCATCTTCATTTACTGCTTTTTTGTCTTTTGTTCCTCTCCACTGTTACTTTGGTGTAACTTACACCATTGTTGTTGTGGATGTTGTATGTTTTTCCTCCTTTACCTCTTGCAGAGAGAATTTTTCTGCTGAGGCTTTATGTTGTTCGTTTACAAGAAGCAAATTTTCTATTATATTCTTTGCATTTCGTGTATGTGTGGTCATATGATGACCATTAATAGCATATATTGAAGTCTTTCATCTTTGAAACATTTCTTATACAGACGCTCATAACAATAGCGTTTAATGTATAGAATAGTGATGTATTGGTAGGCTCTGAAGAGGCCACCTTCAATCTTTCAGTAAACAAAAAATATTAAGATTGTGTATTAGATATTATGGTTCTTAAATATTTCAATTATTCAACCTTCTTAACCTTTCTCCTTTCAATTATATTTCTTCCTCCATTGCATATTCCCTTCTCATCATATCTGATTTCTTTTATTTACCTTGAGTCCAACCTCATGGTATGAAGTTGAATCCTAACAAAACTCAAAGTATGATTATAAGTAGGTCAAGGACGGTGGCTCCTCAACATCTGGATCTCAGTATTGATAATGTTTCTTTAAATATGTATGACTCTTTCAAAATTTTAGGTGTGATTCTCGACAGTAAATTTACTTTTGAGAAACATATAAGGTCTGTGTCTTCTTCAAGTGCACAAAAAATAGGCTTATTGAGAAAGTCTTTCAAGATTTTCGGTGATCAATCTATTCTGAAGAAGTGTTTTAATTCTTTCATTCTACCTTGTTTTTGAGTATTGTCCTCCTGTCGGGTGTTCAGCTGCTGATTCTCATCTTAATTTGTCGGACAGAAACTTACGGTCTATTGAATTTCTTATTCCTGATCTAGATATTAATCTCTGGCACCGTCGTTCAATTAGTTCATTATGCATGTTGTATAAGATTTTTCATAACTCTGACCATCCTTCACATTCAGATATCCCAGGACAATTCTATCCTGTTCGTAATACTGGGCAGGCAGTTAATTCTAATAGCCAGGCCTTCTCCATCACGAGGCTCAATACTACGCAGTACTCTAGAAGTTTTATTCCAGCTGTTACCAAGTTGTGGAATGATCTTCCTAATCGGGTGGTTGAATCAGTAGAACTTCAAAAGTTCAAAGTTGGAGAAAATGCTTTTTTGTATTTTATAGTTTATTTATGACATATTTGTTTTTGATGTTGTTAATAGTTTATATATAACATGTCTGTTTTGACGTTGTTACTTATTTTAGAATGATTTATTGTTAATTTCTTCTCTTCATTTGTTTATTTCCTTATTTCCTTTCCTCACTGGGCTATTTTTCCCTGTTGGAGCCCCTGGGCATATAGCATCTTGCTTTTCCAACTAGGGTCGTAGCTTGGATAATAATAATAATAATAATATATTCATGCATTCTGGTAAGCAAGGTTTGCAAATTGTGTTGTGTTCTTCTAATAAGGAAAGCGTCATCCGCTATATATATATATATATATATATATATATATATATATATATATATATATATATATATATATATATATATATATATATATATATATATATATAAAACTTTCAAATCAATGCAAGTATCAATTGCACCGTAAGGAAATTATATATATTTTTTTGGTCATATTTTTCTATTAGTGTTCATAAATCTCCGATGTCATTAAGTCATTGCCAGGCCCTTCTTTTTGTCAATGGATTAGCATCATTAGTTTAGTATTATTATGCATAACCAAACAGAGAGAATCTTTTTGATGAAAATTGAAACATCTCCGCTTATTTCATTACAAACCAAAATTTTAAACATTATTTATCTCCAGGATAAGCGAGAGTAAGTTCTAATTTTAGGACAATCATCTTAATGGCCTTAGACAATGAGGTTTAATTACTTCCATTATACAACCAGAAGAAAAGAATCTAATTAGAATATCAGTGATGAGATAATAGTTTTCTGGCTGTGACCCAATTAAGTTTAATTAAGTTTAATTGCCAGAGTTGTTAATGTCTGCTTTCGAAAACTTCAAAATGCATCTTCTCCTCGACATACTGTTTTTTTTTTTTTTTTTTTTTTTTTTTTTTTTTTTTTTTTTTTTTTTTTTTTTTATCAAGCGTAATATATTTCTTTCTTTCATATGATGAATAGATAAGAACACATTAACATTTTATACCCCTTTCCAAGTTTTTATTATTATTATTATTATTATTATTATTATTGTTGTTGTTGTTGTTGTTGTTGTCAAGTATAAATAAATAATTATTAACAAAGACCAAACAGATGAAGTAAATGCGAAGGGAGTAGGGCGGCGGTTGCCGACTTATGGCCTCGTCCCCCCAATCCAACAGTAGTTTGGGATGCTTTTATGCTTAGATGGAAAGTAATTATGAACTAAACATAATACCTCACTGAAGAACTCTGTCCGATATTCAAGTAAGGTGGTAAAAGTAAAAACATTTTAGTTAACAGACCACAAAAACCGTAAAGACTTGCATTTTATTAGAACAATATTGTGTACGGGTACTTTTAATGATATGCTATAGATGAAAACCTTTTAATTTGAAATGATACTGATCAAAATCGAAAGAAGATAAAGTGGAAGACATACACAAAAGGAAGCAAGCATTTATCCGGAGTCCTGAGGATTTAGAATCAGAGGAAAGACTGAAGAAGAGGAAGAGTGAAACCCGGGATTCAGTTGGAAGTGGGAAATCTATTCTGTGATACAGTTTGAGGAGAGGATTTGGGAGGAGGGAAAATAACCTTTGGGTCGTGAAGAAAGGGGAGATGGTTGAACGATATATCAATTTAGATATAAATCGGACGAAATGATAAGTTATATATCAATATTTACTTAACCAAAAAAAAAAAAAGTTAATCAAAATATATAATTACCTTTTAGATTTTACGCTATATTTTGATATAGATATACCAGGACTCCAGTATAAAATTCTATCTTAGACCTTGATCCAAAATATCTTGATACTAAACTGGAAGAACATGACTTTCCCCTTACCCAAAGGAAAACCCTTCTCACGTTATCAATTGGTCATATAATCCTCCTTCTGTCCCTTGCAATTTAATACCACAGTACAGCATTTTATCTCACACATTAATCAATATTGTACAGAAGTATATCTCTTTACTTTAAAGCTCTTCATGAAAGTAGATCAAACTATCTTTCCCTTATAACATGAACGAAAACCTTTTGTCATCTTATCGGCTTCATATATAATTAGCTGACTGCCACTAGAATCCTTTTAGGTCATGAAAAGAAAATTTTCCCGATGCTGATATGTCTTACACAAAATAAAGAGACCCGGAATCACAGTATTATTAAGAAATTAGTGGATTCACATGGTAAGTAACTATAATTCAGTAATTGTTTTCCATTGGGAAATTACAGGATAGCTTACATATATATAATTTTTATATGAATAACTTTAATAAATACCTGGTTTCCTGTTTCAAAAGTACTTAAAATCTTACCAATTCAAATAAACTCCCTCAGACTCATTAAATAAAGTCAATCAACCATGACACAGCAATTATACTTTTATTTTGAAAATTCTGAATTATTCACTGTCTAGATAAAAAATGAGTCTAATATTCGAAATCAATTATAGTTCACCTTGCAAGATGGACTTCCTATCGTATACATCATTTGGTAAAATAGGAACTCGGACGAAGGAAATAAAAAAAGTCATTTGAAAGAGAAGATCAGAAAAAAAGCCATGCGACCAATTTGTTGTGACAGACTAAAGAGAAAAATAACAGGAAAAATTGATATAGAAAAGATTTAAAAAATGAAAGGGGAGTTGGGACTTCAAACATTCCCCCCTGCAGATAGTTCGTGGGATGGAATTTTGCACATATTTATTCCCTAAATTCATGAAAAGATTCAATTTTGTTTTTTATCAGTCATAGGAGACTCAGAGATTTGCCGAGGTTTCTCTCTCTCTCTCTCTCTCTCTCTCTCTCTCTCTCTCTCTCTTATATATATATATATATATATATATATATATATATATATATATATATATATATATATATATATATATATACATATATATATATATATATATATATATATATATATATATCTATATATATAGATATATATATAGATATATATATATATAGATATATATATATATATATATATATATATATATATTTATATATATATATATATATCTATATCTATACATATATATATATATATATATATATATATATATATATATATATATATATATATATAGATATATATATATATATATATATATATATATATATATATATATATATAATGTACGATAAAGTTATTTAGGTGTCATATATGAAATACTAATCATCAGACGATCATATTTCGTTATTATAATGCTGATACAAAGATGTCTAGTTTTGCACTGAGTAACGATTACAAGCAAACATAATAACACAAACATATGCGCTGACATAAGGAAAGTTATTTAGCGTTCATTTCTACGTTCCCGATTTCCAACTTTAATCTTTCTTCTTTTCTTTTTTCTTTTTTTTTATTTTTTACTTCAGGATAAAGCATGGACCTCTTTCCAAGTGACAATTCCTATTTGAATGGCCATTCGTTTCCACTGAACATAATTCCACATTTCTAAGTTCTAAAATAAGAGGATAACTTCTAACTAGTGTTTCAGATTGTGGCAACCTATTGGAAATGTCGCTGAAGGGGAATCTGTTGGGCGGGAGAGCGAGACCCGTTCAAGCTTCATAGTGTCTAGTAGTGTCAGCAACCTTATCTTTCAAGAGGTAAAGGGATTTGTGGGGAGCCTACAAGTGTACCCAATGAATCATCCAGAGCCATTCCATTGCCCTCTATGGTCAGAGAATGAGGGAGAATGATCGTAGTCGCTAATTTTTTTTATATATATATATATATATATATATATATATATATATATATATATATATATATATCGTCAGTCTCTAAAGTATTGTATTGACTCCTGCCTCTGTAAATAAACAGTAAAATGATAACAAATAAAACAATAATATAAACAACACATTACAAATTAAATAATGTCCATCTATTGCTCGTCATTCTCATAACATGTCCTGGCTGTACGTGTTGATAACTTCCTCAACCTTAATTGGTGGGGCAAGGATACAACTTAAAAAGTAGGTTCTCAATGTCTATTAGAGAAAATACAAAAGATACGCGGGACACGAGAAAAGATAACTTATCAGCTAAGGGGACGAAGACGAACAGACTGCATCATGGCAACACAACAGATAAGTGTTGCCAATGCTGACTCAATGTTGCCATATCATATCAATGACATTACAGGAATTAATCTAATGATATGCAACATCTGAAATAATGGTTGAAAGTACATAATACAGTTAATAGTACGTACAATAATGGTAATCATGATCATGCAGTAAATGATACATACAATAATAATAATCATGACAATACTGGTACATGTGAAATGTGTCTTTCCATGTACCTACACCTCCCTCCCCCTCACGCTTGTAGTGCATTCTCGAGCGGACTCCATTTCTATGAGTCTTTGGGAACGACGTGGATTCACTGGAGGAATGTCGACTAAGGACTCTCTTTCTAGGTCCTGGCAAGGGGCCACTGGGACAGGGAGAGAGGGGTCACTAATAGTGGGTGGCACTGGACGAAGAAATCGGCGATTACGCCACCACACATGACCACTAGGGAGACGAATTTGATAGTCTCTTGACTTTCCATGGCCCATGACAATGCCAACTTTGTCCCAACGGTGAGAGGTCGGGTCTTGAATCCGAACTTGCTGTCCGACGCTCAACTTGGGCAGGGAGTGGGCATGCTGGTCATACTGGGTTTTTACCTGCTCGTAGCGGGCGGCAGCATGGCGGTCACAGTCTTCAGTCTTGAGCTGCCACTCCTTGGAGAATACATTTGGATGGGCAGGAATACATGACCTGAGAGGACGGCCATACATGATCTGGGCAGGGGAGCGTCCTGTAAAGTTAGGAGTTTTCCTGAGTTCCAGCAATCCACGGTCAAAATCTTCATTATCGATGTTGCCAGACGGGGCTGTTTTCAGTATGAGATGCTTAATTGACTTCACAGCGGCTTCGGCATGACCATTCGATTGTGGGTAGTGGGGTGAGGTTACCATGTGTCGAACTCCCCATCTCTTCATGAAATCCTTGAACTCTGCACTGGTGAATTGTGGCCCTCCATCTGTCCTAAGGCGAAGAGGAACACCAACTTCACGGAAGTAGCGGCAGAAGATCCTGATGGTGTTAGATGCGGTAGTATCGCCTTTGCAGGGGGCGACAACAGGCCATCCTGATAAGCGATCGACAACGACTAAGAAAGACTTCCCTGCAACAACAAAGAAGTCAGCTGAAACTGACTCAAAAGGTCTTGTTGGATTGTCGTCATCCAGTAGAGGTTCCTGCTGCTGAGATGGCTGCAATGTCTGACATGCCTCACAAGCTCCGACTGTATTGACGATGTCAGAATCGATACCGGGCCAGAAAACTGACTGCCTTGCTCTGCGCTTGGTTGCTTCCACACCCCTGTGGCTGTCATGCAAGTGGGACAAGGTGCGGCGACGAAGGGCGGCAGGAACTACAACTCTTGCTCCATACAGGACGAGGTCACCATTGGCGTAGAGATCCGCACGTAGTTTCCAATATGGGAGTAAAGAATTGTGCAAGTCA
Organism: Palaemon carinicauda; assembly: GCF_036898095.1. NCBI lineage: Eukaryota > Metazoa > Arthropoda > Malacostraca > Decapoda > Palaemonidae > Palaemon > Palaemon carinicauda. Next base: position 58,488,817 of record NC_090747.1, on the reverse strand, counting down.
TATCTGTTGCGAGGGAATCCTGATGTGACACAAATGAGTAGACGCGTATACGAAGGATCTGTTCTCGCTGCGTCGCGAAGATCCTGAAGTATCCGGTCGGCATCCTGAGCTGAAGACTCGTCTGAAAGAGTAACGGTGTTCATGGCTATGACAGTCCGAAGATGAGCTGCTGAAGAAGCACCTGAGATTTCATCCTCCTGTGTGGGGTGGCTGACTGGGGCTCGAGACAATGCGTCTGGAACACAGAGCAACTTCCCAGCACGCCACACAGCTGTAAAGATGTAGGGCGAGATCTTCTCCTTGAGGCGCTGGAGACGAGAGTTCTCGATGGCATCCAGTGTATAACTGTTCAGAATAGGGATGAGGGGTCGGTGATCCGTCATCAGAGTAAAGTGCTGTAGGCCAGCTAAGTATAGCCTGCACTTTGACATTGCCCAGACAACAGCTAGCATCTCGAGCTCAATGGTAGCATAACGTGTCTCTGCATCGGCGAGAAAACGAGAACCACACTGAACTAGACGCAGGTGTCCATTACCATGGTCCAGCAGGAGAGCATATCCAATGCCATTGAGGCGTGAAGCGTCCGTCTGAAGAACGACGGGTAGGTCTGGGTCAAAGAGAGCGAGAACTGCTGGACTGGTGAGGGCTAACTTGACGCGTTGAAAGGCCTCATCATGGTCAGAAGTCCAGACAAATGTTCTCTTGGGACTCATCAGGGGGCGTAGAGGTTGGGCTGCAACGGAGATGTCAGGCGTAAACTCTGCTAACTGGTTGACCAATCCCATAAACGATCTGAGGTCCGTCAGGTTAGCAGGGGTCGGAAAATCCTTGATCGCACTGACTTTCTGGTGGTCAGCTGAGATGCCGTCTCCTGAGAGCGTGTATCCGCAGAAGTTCACGGAGGGGGCAGCGACCACAAATTTGTCCTTGTTGAGTGTGATCCCAAACTTCCGGCACCTGGTGAGCACTTCGTGGATACGATGAAGGTGGGTAACGTAGTCTTCGTCGTAGAGAAGGAGGTCGTCTATCACCTTAACACAGTTTTGGACACCTTGAAGGGCCATATCACCTCGCAGGCAGAAGGCATCTCCAGTAGCTGCGAAGCCCATCGGTCCTCTGCAATGTATGAACCGACCATATGGCGTAATAAAGGTGGTTAAGTGACGATCTTCTTCAGCCAGTTCCATCTGCCAGTACCCGTAAAGAGCATCAGCTGTGGTGAAGAAACGAGACTTCCGGTCCACACTACGAATAGCCGTGTAGGGTGTGGGTGAAGGGTGGGCTGGACGAGAAACTTGGCTGTTCAGCTTTGTTAGATCGACGGTGATACGTACACCTGTTCCATTCTTGGGAACGACGACAAGAGGGTGGCACCAAGCTGAAGGGTCATCACCGGCTGGTTTGATTATCCCTTGGGCCACCATAGAATCAAGCTCTTCTTTGACTATGTTCTTGAAAGCAAATGGAATCTGTTTTGGGGTGTGGATGGCGAAAGGCACTGCACCATCCTTTAGGTGGATTCTCATGGGAGGACCAGCCATAGGCTTGAGAGGAGCTGTCTTCAAATCTTCTTTCGAGACCAACACATCTTTAAATTCCCGAAGAAAGTATTCCTTGGCTGCTGAGGGTGACGTAGTTGCAGAGATGGGCAGCTCCTTGCATCTATTAACATGTTTGACTTCTAAAATGGGTTTGGGGAAGTCGGGAGATATTATGGACAGTTCTTGACAATGACCATAGGATAAAAGTGGAACTTCCACATTTTCGTGAACCTGAATCCTGGCAAGACATGATCGCTTGCCTAAGGTAAGGGTAGCTTGCAATATACCCAGAGCAGGTGACATCGGAGATCCATCCGCTGTGAACGTCACATTCAGCAGAGGTGGTTGCAAGCAGCTCTTGGAGATACCCATGGTGTCCAGGTGACGTCGGCACCTGTGTCAGGTAGCATCTTGATGCGAGAGTTAACATCGCCAGATGACAAGAGGACACAGATAGGTTTGGGCGTCTTGGAGATGGTGGAAGGTGATCCTAAGCGACGACAGCTGGTCCGTGAATCTTGTTGTTTGTTGGAGACTGCAGAGGCACCACTGTTGCTTGAAGATCTGTCCATTCTTGTTATCCATGCAGCATTTATCGAAGTGTCCAATACGGTGACAATGACGGCACTGGACTTTGCTGGCAGGACACTTCAACGTCCTGGACCAATGGCCAACACGGTCGAAGTTTTTGCAGGTACTGTTGGCAGCAGGGCATTTATCAGGCTCGTGCTGACGGGCACAATACTGGCATAAAACGGCTGGCTTAGAGGACTTCGGCGAAGGTGGAGGCTTCCCGCTTGATTTCTTGCTTCTCCTGTAGGCTGAAACAGCACACAACTGGCTGGGTGGGCCACGTATGGCAGAAGTTGCAGTTTTAGCTGCCTCATATGATCGACAGGTTGTGACGAAATCTTGAAGAGGAGAGCTGGCGTCCAAGGCAATCAACTTCTGAACCAACTCTGCATCTCGAATGCCCATCAAGATAATCATTTTCAGCTGGGTCTCTTCACATGCAGCGGCATTACCTGGGCACAAATCAACTTCTTCTGCGATGCGTCGAAGTCTCACGTAGAAATCAGCAAAAGATTCTCCTTCCATTTGCTTACAGCTAAGCAATTCTCTTCGGCGAAGGACTTCATTCCTTAGTTCCTTTATATGCAACTGTAGAGCATCCAGGACTTCGTCTACAGACTTATCTGTAGAGGGAGAAATCTGCAGTGTGTGTTCTAAAACACGCTGTGTTTCAAGGGTTAAACACATCCTCATCTGGATCATTTGTTTTTCACGTGGAAGCTTAGAAAGATCTACCATCACGGCATAGTCATCCCACCAGCGTCTCCATTCCCTGAACATTTGGAATGTTGCATCTGCCTTCAGTGGAGGTGGCGTTTGGGCTGTTGCCTTCTGTGGAGGTGGAAGGGCAGGTAGATTGGAGTTAGAATTCACCTCTGTGCCAGACGTATGGTTGCCTGGATGAGAATGGATGATCGGGGCAAGAGTTTGAATGAGAGCTGTAAATCTTGCATTTTCTTCTTCTCTTCTAAGATCATCCTCTCTTAGGCGAATTGCTTCTTGTTCCCTTCTTCTTTCTTCTTCACGTTGTCTTTCTTGTCTTCTTGCTTCGTCTTCCCTTCTTCTTCTTTCATCCTCATACAAGCGAGATTCCTCTAAAAAACGAATTAAAGTGAGGAAATCAGTCCCGGTAGCTTGAGAGGCAGACAGGGGGTAGTAGTGGGGACTCAAGAGTGGTTGGGTGGGAGAGGCAGCGCTCTCCAACACTCCCCCAACACTGTGGGCGTGGGCGGCATCGACACTGTGGGCACCCACATCGCTGAATGGTCCCTCTTCTGTGGGCTCTTCTAACTGTTCAGCAAGTATATCATTCGAGGCCATTATTACTTTCGATGTGCAGTGGGTAAAAATACAGTTCCAACAAAGTTATAAAAAACAACACGAACTGTTTTAAAACACTAATAATAAGAAAAGTTTAATGCAAGCAAGTGTGTGCGCATGTGCATGAACACGTCCGCCAGCGGCTCTGTGGGTTGAGGGGAGCAGGGTTGCCATCTGGCCGTTTTTGCGGCCAAATTTGTCAAATTTGGCCGTATGGAAAACTCTCTGGCCGTAAATTATTAGCCATCGACGGCCAAACAATTTGGCCGAATTTTGGCCGTATTGTTTTCAAAAAGATTACGTTTCATGTAATATCATTTATCTTTCATATGTTATATCTAATTTTTATTTCTAATCAGTAAAATATCAAATGAAATGACAGTATAGTGATGTAACAACCACGTAACCTACTGGCTATGTTGCCTATTGACAGACACATACAGTACAAGTGTATGTTTACTACTTGTTCAGTACTAGATAAGTGATGTAACAGCAACGTAACCTACAGGCTATGTTGCTTAATGACAGACACACAGTACAAGACAAGTACGCGTTTAGTACTAAATAAAGAAATGCATCGATTTAGATACATTTCTAGCTTAACTTGAGCATCAGTGTGAATTTGAACCTGACGTTTTAAACAGCCAAAAGGAGACTTTATAAAAAATAGTGCTGTGATTGGTGATTGATTACCATTATGTCATTAAGTAAACCTAAGTGGAAAGGAAGTTATGATAGTGGGAGGAAATACAATAAATCATGGGAAGAGAAATTTGTGTGGTTAAAAAGAGCAAGTGAAGGTAGTGAAGATGCTTATTGTAAACTATGTAAGACTACTATTGCTCCAAAGGCTTCTCGACTTGCTGATCATGAAAAAACCAAAGGGCACATGAGCAGGGTGAATGCTTCAGCAATGTCCCAGACATTGCCAGTGAAAGTCTTTAATAAAAAAGACGATGAAAAAAAGCGTGTTGAAATAGAACTTGCAGTTTCCTTTGCTTGCCATTGCACAATAGCTAGTGTGGATCATGTGGGGGAAGTAATAAAAAGAAATGGTAAAGGTAGTATATTAGAAAACATTCAGATTCATCGTACTAAATGCAGCAAAATAATTTCAAAAGTCGTTTCTCCAGCACTATTCCAAGAATTTAAAGATGATGTACAGGGGAAGAAATTTTGCGTACTTATTGATGAAAGCACAGATGTAGCTACTGATAAACATTTGTGTATTGTAATTAGGTATTACAGTGAATCAAAGTCTACTATTGTGACCGAGTTCGGACGCCTCGCACCCGTTGTTGGAGCAACTGGTCATGAATTATTTGTGACTTTGAACAATACCCTGGAAAATATGGGGCGTGAATGGTCTAACTGTGTTGGGTTTGGGAGTGATGGGGCTTCAGCAATGATAGGTGAACACAATTCTGTTTGGTCTAGGGTAAGAGAGAAATCACCTAACTGTCAACTCAACAAGTGTGTCTGTCACTCCCTCGCACTTTGCGTGGAAAAGGCATTTGACAAATTACCCTCTAACTTAGGATATTTGTTACATGAAGTTCCTAAATGGTTTAGTAAGAGTGTCATACGAAGAGAAGCTTTCAAGGATCTGTTTAAGGTTATGGATGCAAATGAAGAAAGAAAAGGACAACCCCTTCCATTTCAAAAACTCTCAAATACACGATGGTTGGTCAGAGGAAAAATCATATATAATATTCTTGTAAACTGGGAAGAGTTGAAGGCATATTTTTCAGTTGCTTTACCAAATGCAGATGCATCCTGTCGCTATAAAGCAAGGGAAATCTTTAATATGTTAAGAGATAAAGTAAATCTCTTATACTTTCATTTTGTGTCACCAATCGTGACAGATTTTGAAAGACTTAATGCTCTTTTTCAAGCTACCGATGGTGATCCCGAAGGCTTGGTAAAAGAATTACTTTTGATTCATAAAACTCTACAATATAGAGTACTTAACAAGAGGGGAGAATTTTTACCAACAAAGGATATCGACTATGGTGCTAAATTCACCAAGGAACTGAATACATACATAGAATTAGAAAATAACTCAAATGAAGTGGTAAAAATTGCGGATGAGATTAGGCACCGATGTTCAAGTTTCCTTTTTGAGGCCTTAAAACAAGTGGAAAATAGGCTCCCAGCATCAACAGCAATATTCCGAGGCCTCAGTGCATTCTCTCCTAGCAAGGTATTGAGCCAAACTGACCGTGTGTCTTTTAAAGATCTTCCATTGCCCCACTTAAGAAAAGATAATGAGGATGACATAGAGCAGCAATACAGGAAAATAGTGCATTTGCCATGGGCAGAAGAGTCTGTTTTTAATGGTGAGATTCCAAAGGAGTCGGTTCCTTTTTGGTCCGTGGTCTTAGGGTACAAAAATTCAACTGGGAACCAGCCTTTCAAAGAATTAGGGAATTATGCAATGGCTTGCCTCACAACACCCATAAGTAATGCTGTTGTTGAAAGAATCTTTTCCTCTGTTACTTGCGTTAAGACAAAACTACGAAATCGAATGAGTACAGCAATGTTGGAGGCGATCCTTAGAATCCGTACTCATCTCCAGTTTCAAGGGAAATGTTGCAAGGACTTTAAAGTAAATCAAAACATGCTAGAGCTTTTCAATTCGGTAAATATGTATGAGAGGGAAGAGTCAGAGGGCGAAAATGCAGCCGATATCCTTGCAATTCTGAATATGAACTAATGAATAATCTCTAGTTAGAAATATGTTGTAATCATTGCTAATATAATGTAAAACAGTAAAGAATGAACAGTTAAAGACAGGGAATGGAATTATTAGAAATATAAGAAGTATTAAATAAAAGAACTGAAATTGTTTCATATCTTTGTGATAGGCTATTTACTAAGTAATTGTAATTCATTATAACTACACCTGTCTTAATTCCTTATAAATAAACGGAAGGTAAGAAGACTTCTTTCAATAAATAACCTTAAGAATAAACGATTGTAGGCTATACGGGATTAGCCTACTCAAAAATACAATACTAGTAATATGCGATCTCTCTCTCTCTCTCTCTCTCTCTCTCTCTCTCTCTCTCTCTCTCTCTCTCTCTCTCTCTCTCTCTCTCTCTCTCTCTCTCTTCACATGCCCATAAAAAAATACACATATGCATTTAATTAATTTATGCTCATACTTGTGTGTGTGTTTGAATGCATACAATATGATACTAACAGCATGAGAGTAATGACAATAGATAAATGTAAATTCATGGCAAAGAAGTGAAGGATTAATACCTGATTTAGGCCTGCTACTCATGCATATCTAATTAATAGCCTTTTATACTACATACTTACATCTGCATTACTAATAATAATAGGCTAATGATAGTAGTTAGTGTAATAAAAAAATATTTGGCCGTATTTTGGCCGTAAACCATAGTTGATTTGGCCGGTTTGGCCGTCATATGAAAATAATTTGGCCGTAGGAGATTTTTCCCATCTGGCAACCCTGGAGGGGAGCAGCAACTCTTGAACTCTGCCTCAGGCAGTCACCCCGTGACGATGAATGAGACTTGATGTAGTCAAGCATGCTCCGGCTGAGTCCCAACAGACTATTTGCTTGCTTCTTGAGATAGCACAGCAAAAACACTGGGACGTAAAAAAGAGAGCACTATAAAAGCACAATGCACTGCACAACACTTCACTGTTAAATTGCATCACTACACTGCACATGAAATATGAGTAAATCGAATTACAGCGAATTCACATTCAAACTGAGAGTCCATTAATGGCGTCGCCCGGTTCCCGTTGTCCACGTCTTAAAAAAGTTCTCATAATACGACACTAAGTTCACTGCGCCATGTACGTGTTGATAACTTCCTTAACCTTAATTGGTGGGGCAAGGATACAACTTAAAAAGTAGGTTCTCAATGTCTATTAGAGAAAATACAAAAGATACGTGGGAGTGGGACACGAGGAAAGATAACTTATCAGCTAAGGGGACGAAGACGAACAGACTGCATCATGGCAACACAACAGATAAGTGTTGCCAATGCTGACTCAATGTTGCCATATCATATCAATGACATTACAGGAATTAATCTAATGATATGCAACATCTGAAATAATGGTTGAAAGTACATAATACAGTTAATAGTACATACAATAATGGTAATCATGATCATGCAGTAAATGATACATACAATAATATTAATCATGATAATACTGGTACATGTGAAATGTGTCTTTTCATGTACCTACACTGGCCATGTCCATTTCTTTTTCTTAGAAATTGCTAGAATATCCTCGACTTTATTCTGCTCTCGTATCCATGTTGCTCTTTTTCTGCCTCTTAGTTGTTATTCTCATCATTATTCTTTTCATAGCTCCTTGAGTTGTAACTAGCTTATGTTTCAAGGATTTAGTAAGGATCAATATTTCTGATGGATATGTTAATACTGGTGGAACCACCTAATTGAATGTATTAATTTTTTATAAGAAGTGGAATTTTATTTTTCATTATTTCATTTTGAATATTTGATTTTGTGTAAGTAAAAAAAATGGTATAGTGGAAATCTTGGTAAACAAGATATTATTGGTTTGGAAAGTTTTCGTTCTTAGGTGATTGAAAGAGGAGAAAACTTATTCTGGGAAAATAATGTTAATTCAATAAATATCTCATGGAAAAATATATACTTCGATCAGTAGCATATCTGTTTGTATGAATTATGCACACGATTATAACCTCACTCTCAAATCTTTATATATATATATATATATATATATATATATATATATATATATATATATATATATATATATATAGACTATATATATATATATATATATATATATATATTTATATATATATATATATATATATATATATATATATATATATATATATATATATAGACTGTATATATATATATATATATATATATATATATATATATACTGTATATATATCTATATATATATATATATATATATATATATATATATATATATATATATATATAGATAGATAGATATATATAGATATATATATATAGATATAGATATATATATATATATATATATATATATATATATATATATATATATATATATATATATATATATACAGTCTATATATGTATATATATATATATATATATATATATATATATATATATATATATATATATATATATATATATATATATTTATATTTAGATATATATATATATATATATATATATACATATATATATATATATATATATATATATATATATATATATATATATATATACATATATATACACACACACATATATATATATATATATATATATATATATATATATATATATATATATACTGTATATGTGTGTGTGTATGTATGTGTGTGCTGTATGTGTGTTTGCAGAGGGTTTAAGAGTTATGGGTATGCCTGTAAAAATTATTAATGTATATATGTACTTAGAATAGACAGCTTTTCCCCATTACACGAGACCGAAAGTAAAAAATTGATAAGCATAATAGTGATGAATATGTTTGCATAAAAAATATATGGGGCAGAAAATCTTCTAAAATAGCTTTAAATTTTCTATTAATGATATATATAGATAATAAAACTGAATAACCATTAATATAAGCGACTTTTCAAGATATGATTTCTCATCATTATTACTTGTTTAGAATTTTCTCAGAATAATTGATTTAAAAGAATCTTAAATGTGAAAATATCTCCTTCTTCAACTATTTCAATTAATGTCATTGCTCCAAATAATAATAATAATAATAATAATAATAATAATAATAATAATAATAATAATCATGAATATGACAGAATAAGTAGTAAAATAAATCGTACCAATAATCTCTTTTCATAAATTCTTGCAATTACTTTAATGTGAAAATACTTGATAATATTCAAGCACACAAATTAAGAACACAAATGGATGGTGATCCTTGGGCTGATATGTGAATATTAACATTACTAGATTTGCTGAGAAACTGTAATGATATTAATACGATATATATTTTTTATGCCTCTATCATGTCAGGTATATGGTAAAAGGCTTCATGAAAAAGCTGATTTTAATGGTTTATAGATTATGTTTATATGTTCTGAAAAATACGAAAAGAATGCAAAGGAGCGATCATGCTTTTTTCACTTGCTGAGTTACCAGCAGTTATTGTCTGGCTCCCCTTCATAACAGGTGGGTGAGGAGAAACTTTGGTGCGTATCACATGTATCGGTGTTTTGTCTATAGGAGTCTGCGTAACGCCTTGATTATCGAAATGCTCTTCTTTCTCTTCCCTGTATCATCATACAAGAATAGCGAGATAACGAAAGTTTTGGGAAAAAGACTAGCAATGACCATGTGAGGTAAGAATCTTTATCATTATTTGTCAATTATTATCATCAATAATGGGTTGTTATTTTTTTTTTGTATGTATAATTATCATTGTTATCAATTTTGGTTTGGTTAAGTTGTAAATAAAAAAAGAGGTTACTACAAATATTATCACACCATAGAGATAGAAATTTTAAGATACTTAATTCAAGAAAATATCGAAGCTTATGTCTTTTTGGTTTCCAGACGTAGGATGAGGAAAAAAAAAACAAAAAAAAAACTTATTGGAAATTACAGAGAAATTGCAAGAACAATCAGCCACATAGCTATTCCTTTGGAGAATATTTAAGCATATGCTCGGTTGATAACTACACACTTTCCTTGCTCAGATTATCTGTTTACTTTTAAGTCAGGCTTATAGATGTGCGTCAAAAATATGTGATTTCTAGGACAGAATATCTATTTCTGACTTTCGGATTTTTACGTTTAACACATTCGTAACCTAATTCGCTATAAGGAAATATGAATAAAATGACAGAACAGAATAAAAAAAAAAATATCGTCTTTGACCGTGAAAAAAAAATACACTTGTTTAATGAAATAAAGAAAGGAGATTTCCCCGTATATTTTGACAAGTATATACGGGGAAGTTATGTAAAAATAAAAGATTCTATAATTTTCAACTCTATGAAATTCAATAGATTAGAAGATATTGGCCAAATTTGGTGAGCTAATAAAATATGTTGACCATATAAAGAACAATTGATCTTTGAAATAGACTGGAGGTTATGTGCAAGGACTGTCCCCTTCTTGTATTTGAATCAGGTTATGACACAATCCCCTTCCTAACTAGTCCAGTCAAATTAGGAAAAAAAAAAATGAAAAAATTCATAACAAGTTGAAAATTGGAGAATGTTTTCTACAGACAATTAGAAATAACATATCAAAAGTCCCCATCCGTCCACCCTGAGCTTCGTCCGCCATCTTGGAAAATGGCTGCCAAATTTCAGTTTTTCACTATTTCCATGGAAACCATTGATCTTAGGAAAATAAGTGCCTCATACATTATTGTTCACCATAATATTTTCTACAAAAGATGTTCAATGCATATTTTTGCTATGAATGATAGTTTTAATGATATTCTCGGTTTTGTAACCATATTAAATTGTGTGAGCATGCCCATGTGAATTTATTCACTTGCTTTTGATCTGATACTTGGCTATTTCTTTTTTTATTCTTTTCTTTTTGGCACTATAGATTTTCTAAATGGTTATCCTTTTTTTTTTTTTTCATTTCAGAATATACTTAAAAAATGGAAGGAACCACAGATTAAAGTGAATTGTGTGTACTTTGCGAAGAACGCTTAATAGAAAGTGAAAATGTTTGTGTTAAGAAAGGTATATCGACACTTGTTGAAGCAAGTAAGAGAAGAGGAGATGATAAGTGGCAAAAGTGGGTTAATTTATCAACTATTCAAGTACACATAAAATGAAAAAAGACTATACTAGAGAAAAAAGTATAAAAGCTGCTTATAAAAAAAGATACAACTGACCAGGAGGAAACAGGGTCACGTATTAAACAGAAAATTAGATCAAAAGAAACTGTGTTTGATTTCAAGAAAAAGTGTATTTTGTTTTCAAGAGTTCCTATTGATACAACTCTTCTGTTTCAAAGAATAATACATACATTATACACTAGTAATGCTGATCTGCCAGATTTTTTTCAGTACGAGCTTGCCCCAATGCTACCTGCATTATTTACTGAACGGGGCATGAGAAAGACCAACAAAGCTGCAATGTATAGTGTGTTCAATGATAAGAGTACTAGTACATTTCAGTATCTAGATGAAGAAGTTTTCATTGTAGACGGAGGTTTTCTACTTCATCGTGTTGTGTGGCCATCATACATTCAAGGACTCACTTATGATGAGGTCTATGAGGCATACATCTCATACATCAAACAGTATTACCACACAAAGGCAGTCATTGTGTTTGATGGATACGGTGACTCAAAATCTAGGACAAAGTATGCAGAGAGACAACGCAGATCACGCACATTGCAAACTACTGATACGATTTTTTACCCCAACACCAAAGTATGCATTAGTTAAGAAAAAATCCTATCAAATGAGCATAACAAATCGTGATTTATTAGCCAGTTGTCCTGAAAACTAGCTGAAAATGGTATCTCAGTCAAACAAGCACCTGATGATGCAGATTTATTAATTATACAGACAGCTATACGAGAGTGTTTGAACTCTGAGAGCACCATCGCTGTTGTTGGAGAAAATGTTGACCTTCTTATACTTCTGACTGCACTGACACCAGAAAGCAGAAATATTACTTTCTTGAAACCTGGTCATGGAAAAATGCCTGCCCGACACTACAATTCTTCTGATCTACAAGCTTCACTTGGTTCACTACAGGATTACGTTCTTTTCATTCATGCTGCCAGTGGGTGTGACACAGTTTCGTCTCTCTTCAAACAAGGGAAGCTTAAACTATTCGGACTTTTACAGAACAAAGAAAGACTAAGAAAGCATGTACAGTAGATGTATTTAATAGCAAGACATCAACACAGAAATCAGTGGCTGATGCAGGAGAGAAGTTACTTATTTCCCTATATGGAGGTCCTGATAAAGAATTTGAGCTAAATTCATTTTGATTGAAGAGCGTTGTAAAAGGCAAGTAAAACTTGAAAGACTTCCCCCAAGAGCAGAAGCATCAAAACAACATTTTCTTCGTGTGTACCATCAGGTTCAACTATGGCAGAGCAATCTACTACCGCCTGAGCAGTGGGATGGATAAAAGGCAATGATGGCTTGGTTCCTGTCACCACAGAATTACCACCCGCACCTGAGAAGTTGCTACATTTGATATCGTGCACATGCACAAAGAACTGTGTACGGAACTACAGCTGTGTAAAAGGGGGTCTAAAATGTTCCATCGTATGTGTATGTTATCGAGGGGATTCTTGCTCAAACTCTATAATCCAATCCGAGGAAGAACTAATGGATGAACTGGAGACTCCCTCACGTGATACTGATGAAAGTGACAATGAAGATCATGAAGAATCTGTTGAACCAGAAGAAATATGTCATGCAAACCAACAGGAAATTAGCTGTGAAGAACCAGTCAATAATTCAGGTACGGCAAAATCAAGTGTTTTGCCATCTACTTTTACTTCAGTGGAGACGCTAGAGCGTCCAAGGAAATCGTTAAGATCACAGATTTAGTGTAAGAAATTGTAAATGTGACAAGGAGAATATCAAAATGGTTGTGGATTAGGCCTAAAGGTAAAACCACATTTAAAGAAAAAAAAAAACGCCCCTACGTACTTTACCTCATGGGTGGTGTGGAAAAAAGTATGAATTTAAAATATTATGCTCGCAAAAACTTGATATAGCTTGCAAATTATCACTTGTAGAGTATATATGCATGAGAGCACTTTTATAGAGAATTTGGTGAGCTTTCATAATGTACTGAATAGTCATTTCCGTTAGACTAACCGTTTTCATGAAAACAAGCAAAAAAAAAGGAAATTTGGTGGCCATTTTCCAAGATGGCGGATAAAGCTCAAGGTGGATCAATGGGGACTTTTGATATGTTATTTCTAAGTCTCTAAAGAGGTCATATGCAAGATTTTAGCTTGTTATGATTTTTTTCATTTATTTCACCAAAATATGACTAAAATGACTGGACTAAACTGTAAATTTTGTGCTTTACTGTGCTTACAGTATATACACACACACACACACAGACACACAAACACACAGACAGACACACACACACACACACATATATATATATATATATATATATATATATATATATATATATATATATATATATATATATATATATATATATATATATATAGGTATATATATATATATGTATATATATATATATATATATATATATATATATATATATATATATATATATATATATAGTAGATCATACATTTTTTTTTTCTGGAGAAGTGTTTTAATTCTTTCATTCTACCTTTTTTTGAGTATTGTTCTCCTGTCTGGTGTTCAGCGGCTGATTCTCATGTTAATATATTGGACAGAAAGTTACGGTCTATTAAATTTCTTATTCCTGATCAAGATATTAATCTTTGGCACCGTCGTTCAATTAGTTCATTATGCATGTTGCATAAGGTTTTTCATAACTCTGACCATCCTTTACATTTAGATCTCCCTGGACAATTCTATCCTGTTCGTAATACTAGGCAGGCAGGTAATTCTAATAGCCAGTTCTCCATCATTGAGGCTCAATTCTACGCAGTATTCTAGAAGTTTTATTCCACCTGTTATCAAGTTGTGGAATGATCTTCCTAATCGGGTAGTTGAATCAGTAGAAATTCAAAAGTTCAAAGTTGGGGCAAATGTTTTTATGTTGACCAGGCTGACACTTAAAAGTCTTCCAAAATCTTCTGGAATATGAATATCTATTCCGTTATAGCTTTTTGTGAAAAGGGAAATCAGAAATCACATTGTTTCTCGTCATTCCCTTTTACGTGTTTTACAGCATACTTTAATAACGATATACAGGATGAATAACTGTTTTAGGATTTACATTTGAATATCCTAAACATATATCTGTTAAACTCTCTAATCCATTGCTGAAAGCATTGAATGCAAATCATGCATATGGAAAGCAATTTATGTACACAGCTACAATCTAGAGTAGAGTGAAGTTTGAATTTCATATGAATCTTTTTAAATATAACAGTGGATGAAAATATTGGATTTCTACATCTCAGTTAGAATATTGTAATGATCGGTTAAATTGTCTTTCTTGGTATAAACACTTTACCAGTGAGCGATGTAAGGTAAGAAAAAGATTAAATCTTCTCGCGAGTCTCCCTGTTGATGAATAATAAATATAATTTTTTGAAATAAAATCATGCATAATTACATTTAGCACTTTTTATGACCTATTAATGTCAATCTTTCTCATATTTCCAACTTAAATCTCTTCAAAATACTTCATAAGAATAATCACGCTGTTTAGATGCATATGGTAACCAAAAGTTCTCGTCTCCTTTCTATCAATACTACATATAGATTTCACTACATAATAATTTAATATTCTACTCATTGGAATACCAGCTATTTTTGAGTTTTAGAATACAGCTTCCGGAAAAAAATCAAAAGTATGTAAATTGTTTCTAGAACAATCTAATTAGGCATTTTATCACTATCTTATTAAAAAAGAAAACAGCAGTCACCGTGAAAAATAAGTTTGGTACTGCAACCTTGTCATATTAGATACTACCTGGCGTTTGACCAATTAATTTTATAGCATTTATTTAGAAAATTTAAGGCGTTTTGGCGTCGACGGAAATTTTATTGGTCATGATACGTGTCTAACACAACAAATGTGTAATATTTTAAGAGTAATACAAGGACACGAGAGCACATCACTAAAAAAAAAAAAAAAAAAAAAAAAAAAAATGTAAACACATCTACCTTTTTACAGCAAAATAGCTAACCAGCCAAAGTGAAAGCAGCCATTATAGCTGCATAGAGCGACATTTTTCTTAATGCATTTTCTTTTTCCGATATATATTTTTATTAAAAAAAATTTAGATATACTCTTGTGGAGCAACCCAAAAATACCCACCATTGTTGTAAAAAAAAAAAAAAAAAGTTCGTAGATGAGAATGCTCGTATTAAAAAAAAAAAATCTCACATAACAAACGATGTGATGATAAAAAGTATATTCGATGCACATAGA
>NC_090747.1:58458316-58463316 GCF_036898095.1 Palaemon carinicauda | reverse complement strand
AACTATCGTAATTGGCAACTTCACGGGCAACTCGCTGGTATAATGCCTTTCTTTCAAAAATCACGGTCCCTCCCTTAGTAGATACTGACTGGCGATGCAGATATTAGGGCGAATTCCCCCGCTAGTAGGCTATGGCTGGTAATTCATTGGTTGGGTATATGATGTTACGTTTGTATCATTGATCGATACCGAAGTCAAAGCTAAAGTATAGTCCGAACTGTCGGTTAATAAATGCGAATATCAGAATGACCAACCCTCCCACCTTGTCTGTTGAATTTTGAAGCATTCATGGTTGATTATGTTTAAAGTTACGAAGATTTCCCCTTTATATTTTATTGATAATTGCATGGTTTTATACCTCTTCGGTAAAATAATTGATAATACAGTATGATAATCAATATTTATTAACACATTGCTGGAGATATACATCGGTAATGTTGGTAGTCCTGTGTTGAGCAAAAACTTCAACATTTTTTTGTTTCTATATTTTGAACTAGTTATTATTCTTCGAAATAAATACTTAGGATTCTTATTAATATCATAGATTAGATATCTGTGTATCATGTGTTAGCTTTATTTTGTTTGATAGAACTTTCAATGTAAGAGAAAAATAAGTTTTTGAGATAAGCGTTATAGTTGCCGGTTACTGAATTTCGAACTAAATCCTCTAAACTTGTTGTATCAGTTTTGACGACGAATATACTATGAAAAATAGTTTTCTTATGGTGTTCGTTCCCCCCACCAAAAAAAAAAAATCATCTTAATTATACAGTATAGCGTCCTTCTCTCTTTTAACTACTTCCATTTCGAGTTTGAATTTGAATATTAATAACTGGACATACTGATTGTATGTGAGTATAGCGTTTTATATCTTTCTTACAAACGGAGAATTTCATGCGGATAATAGTACAGTATGATATACTTCCAGAAATTAAATCAAAATTATGAATCGATATCATAGAAGGTGATTTCAGTTTTATGAAGGAATTGCGGGATCCTAAAAGTTCTGTGATTTTCTCTATATTGTATAATTTCTTCAAAGTGCTGAATTATTGTTACGATATATTATATCATGGAAGCCAAATAACAAAGTACCGACTTTATTTACTATTGAGTAGCCTATAACCTACTTCTACTTTTGGTGGGAGATTTCTTCCTCTAATTCATGAGGTTAATAGTAATTATAGGATATTTGTCTCTTCTCTTCACTAAAAGCTTAGATAAAACACATCGACGTTATCTTATAAACATTCACTTCCCTTTAATTACCGTAGTTAATGAATCTCTTATCGAATTTGCATCGTCTTGAAGAGTCCATTAAGCTTCCAAGGATCTTCACGACAATAATGCGTATTATTTAGAATCTTTAATGTAATTGCAACAAAAAGTAAACCCCATTCTGTTTTCATTGTGAGTACGCGTGTGTGTGTGTGTGTGTGTGTGTGTGTGTGTCTCTTCATTACAAGGTCGAGCTATTTCTAAATATATATGGATATAGAATCAAACCCGAAATATGAAATTGAGTTTTCCATATGGAAAAATTGGATTCAAGTTGCACAATCATTATATTTGAAGAAAATGACAGCTAACTCTCTCTCTCTCTCTCTCTCTCTCTCTCTCTCTCTCTCTCTCTCTCTCTCTCTCTCTCTCTCTCTCTCTCATAATTTCTGAAAGGTCAATATATTAGTTTTTACTGGTCATTTAATATTCAATAGTTAACTATTGCATAGCATCATAGGTAGCAGCCTCAGAAACAGGAAGAGGAACATCTCATATTTTGAAAGATTACGAGAGAGAATGTAGCAAAATTCCAATTTATGATAAGAAGTAGATGAAGCAGAGTCAAATAACAGGAGGATATGATGCATAGCCCATCCTACAGAGGAAAGAGAATATATCAGTAAATATTTCGCAACAAAAAAGTTAAAACACAAATATACGAAACAAACTACCTTCCGGAAAACAGTGCAAGAAAGATTCCAAACAGCAATTATTATTAGAGATATTTCTTGTATAAGTTAATGCTAGAAGGGTAGAGCTTTATAAATGAAAGCATCATAGGAAAAGTTTAAAAAGATGCAAGAGGCCATTTTACAAATTATGGTAGGCCTATATACAGTATATATTTATTCTCTGCTATATAGATATTGGTGAGTGTTCTTCGAAAAGATTGAATATGATCTTTGGATGAAAAGTATTAGGAAGAGGAATCTCATACCAATCAATTTTTTCCTTAGAAGCCAAATGGTAAATATGTTACTCTATATCAGCAGTATATCCTGTTATTCTATTTCATTAAAAGCTCTTGGTCTTATAGCATCTTGCTTTTCCAACTAAGGTTGTAGTTTATCTAGTAATAATAATAATAATAATAATAATAATAATAATAATAATAATAATAATAATAATAATAATAATAATAATACCACTTTTTCCAATAGATTTCACTTGCTGTTTAAGAAAATTGTATTTATTCTTAAACAGAGAAAGTCTTTAGGTCCATACGTTTACTATGGTTGTTTTTCAGACTTTCTTCCATGATAGTGGTTTATATATTTATATATATATATATATATATATATATATATATATATATATATATATATATATATATATATATATATATGTATGTATATATGTGTATATATATATATATATATATATATATATATATATATATATATATATATATATATATATATATATATATATATGTGTGTGTGTGTGTGTGTGTGTGTATGTGTGTGTACTAATAATGCACAGACAGTTCGTGGAATACACAACTGGACCTCTCACAGCAAGAACATTCCTTGCATTTATCAACCACTAGAAACTTCTAATTAAGTTTTAGCAAACGAAAGTAAAAAAAAAAAATAATTGAGTTCGTAATAAACACTTATTGCTGTTGGAATACAAGACATTTACCTATATTCCACCAGCAATAAGAGTTTTTACGACCTCAGTTATTTTATTTTTTACTTTGGATTGCTAAAACTTAATTGGAAGTTTCTAGTGGTTGATAAATGCAAGGAATGTTCTTGCTGTGAGAGGTCCAGGTGTGTATTCCACGAACTGTCTGTGCATTATTATTACACTCGTTTATCTTTTGGGGTAATAACCGCCAACGCATCGGACAGAGGCCTCCATTAACATTTCTATTTGCATAACTCGAGGGAAACGACACCATAATGACTCGTAAAATTCTAATATCCCCTCTGAGAGTTTCAGGGTAAGAGACAATAACAAATTTTAGGCTAGCGTGAAAAATATAAGATAATAATTATAGGTTTTAATTATAGCGCCATTTTTTTTTTTAGTGAATAATAACAATGATATGTCGAATGCCCTGAAGCGATATAAAGTCATTTGACAATCCAGGAAGGTAACGATAGTTTTCTGGAAAATAACTGCTTCTTTAATTCCGTATCTATCTATGAAATGTGCACACTGGTTAGCGTCACGGCTTAGATGTCTGTCTTTCACTTTTGATCCAATGTATTTTATTTGGCTACAAAAGTGAGGTATATCATCTCTTCATTATTAGGCATATGTTGTATTACTCATTAAAGTTGAATGAAAAAATAAACTCGAAAAGGTGGATGGATTGAAATACAATGACCATAACAATTTCTTAAATTATATATATAAATCATAAACATCAATCAAAGATTGAAATTAAATCAAATCATAATTTCTTGTATATTTATCTCTTCAACAGAAATGGCCTTCGACTAAACCTTTCAAGTATCAAGATCCTCTCCCGCGGGTTCTATTCTTACTCATCATACAGGAACTTTTATATTCTACCTGTGAATATGACACTGTATATTGTATATATAGGTAAGTTCACGTTAGATAACATTAGTGTCTTAATATCTGACCACGTGATAGATGAATATCTTTAGAGAGATTTTGGTAAAATAAATTGATGGTAAAATTTATGAAATATGATGTTTCCATGAAACGCCCAAAGATCTATTGTCAATACGACCGGGATAGTTTTGATGTCAATAATCCAGATATTCTCGCTGTAAATTTTACTTAAACAACAACAACAAAATCAGGAAAATATTGTCATAATTTAAAATTTTAGACCAATTCTTTAAAATACCCTGTCTAGTTAACCTTGGTTTCCATTCAACAAAAAGATGTATTGGGAAAGCTTCACAAGATTTTTGTAGACATTACAATCCTGAGAGAAAATTACGAAAACTCTTTCCCACTCGGTCTTTAGATCAGACCTGCACCAGGATTTTGCTTCTCATGTTCTGTGGTTTTTTTCTTATAGTTTTAGTATAAATATGTAGTGCTATTGTTTAATCAGGGGATAGTCATTGCAGTACAAGATTCCTTAAAATTCTAGTTATAGTTTGTATCAATATCCCCCAAACTATACCTTCCAAAAGATAGTAAAAGATTCGTCCTTAATTAACTATGGGGGTCAACAGATCCAAGCATCTTAGAAGTTGTAGTTAATTCATAAACAAACTGTAAAATTACGTCAACCTTGCATCAAAATCTTAGGAAATTCAGAATTTTCTTCAAATGCCTTACGGTTGATCAAACTATTACATGTCGGTTGTGAATTCTAAGTAACGGATCCGCTTTACATTCAATTTTGTTTTTTATCCTTTATATTTCCCTTTGCTTTATAAGATGTCTTTCCCGAACACCCCTATTTTATTGGTTACTCTTTATTACTCAACTCATATCAAGCACAAGGAACTTCATCCTATTTGCGGATTTAGCTTTTCTGACTGTGGCTGCAGCCAAGCTCCCATTTATGATAATGATGAAGATAATAATATTAGTAGTGATAATTAAGATACATATTTTGAATAAAATAAAATCATCATAATAATAACGACGAAAAAAATAGAGTAAATGATAATATTGAAGATAGTAATAAAAGATCTAATGATATTAAAAATAGTAATAAATAAACTCTTCCTAAGAAGACTCAAACAGACACCATTAACAATATAAAAAAGAGGGATAGA
>NC_090747.1:58448316-58453316 GCF_036898095.1 Palaemon carinicauda | reverse complement strand
GGATTGGTTTTGAATGACAAATAGTCATTTAGACTGAAATAAAAATAAGCAAATCACTTATTTTTGTTTGTCCTTTTTCAATTACATTAATTTTCCTTTTCTTACTTATTCAGAATTTTGGTATGTTGACTCTCATTGGATCTTTTTAATCTTATATCTTTTTCAACAGATAATCTTACTAAATGGAATTAGTATAAATCATTGGTTTTACTCGTTAAAGAATAAATAATCTAACTATGTTTCCATTTAATATCAGCAAATAGAGCTTCTTATTGAATTTCAAGTTAATCAATCATCTTCAATTTTTAATTTTCACTTAACACTAAGAGATAGAGAAACAGCAGGAGGCATAAAATGAGGACAAATTTATCGAAGAACGTATAGAGGAGGAAACTATGGTAAATTGCTATAGAATTAAAGCGCATACTTACTCTATCATGTGGCATATCACAAGATTGGTAATTGAGTTATGCACATTTTGTCACTAGTTACTTGCATACTCTGACAAAAAAATACTGTGATAAGTAAAAAGACGTTTTTGTCTTTCCGTAACATTGGCCTTCACATTTGACCCAATTAATCGTCAAATCGAATCAAATAGTAATTTGACCCTGGTCAATCATTCCACCAAATCTAATTGTATTCGGCCATAGTTTTTGATTTTTACCAATGAGAAACACACACATAAACAACCAATCAAATAGACGCCTATCAAAACATATCCTTCGCAACAATGTTGGCGAAGGGAATCAGGAGAAACGGATGATAATAGAATTAACTGAAAAAATATAAATTAAAATGAAATAATGTTTTGATACATTACGGTTTAAGTAAGAATAAAAAAGTCCAAAAGAATATGATAAAACGACTCGTTAAATACCAAAGAGAAATGGGTTAAATAACTACTTACAAATGAAAAATATAATCTTCAATGCTTTATTACCATTGTCATCCTGGACGTTCAGGTAATCCCCAAAAAGTAGAATGAATGTTGTATATTGATATTTCACGATCCTTCAGTTTTTCAAATCAAACTGATTAGTAACGCGACCACAAAGAAATATAGATTTGTGATCTGCGTTGACCTCGAATTCAATTCCTTATGGAGGGGTGCCTTTTCTTGTGACAAATTGTGTTCTCGAGAGTCTTGAAATTTTTCTACAATTTAGCAGTTTGTGCACTCCCACCAGTGCTGCTTCTCTTCTTTCTCGTTTGAAGTTCAAGATTCCAGTTTTGAGGGGGTTGATGAAGAGTTGATCAGTTATAGTTATGTTACAGCCAAAGTAAAAAATATACGGTATTTAGTATTAATATCAAATCTACTGTTGACAAATAAATATAGACGCAAATTAAGAATAATTACTCCATTACCCTTTTAATATGAATGACATTTTAACAGAATTGAACATATAAGCTTTTCTTTCGATTGAAAGGAAAGAGCAATGAGTTGAGAAAATATTTTAGTAGGCCTAATAATATTAGGCAAAAATAACCTTCATATGATGTCTTTGATTTGTTAGAGATAAATCTAATAGAAATAAATAAAATAAGCGGCAAATTAAAAGAAGAGACTCTGTTATCAATTACTCAGTATAAAGTTTTTGACATAACAAAATCTTTGGTCATTTTACTAAAGACTGTACCACAAAAAAAAGAGAAAAAAAGTCCTTCTTCGTTATCCTAAAAATTTAAAATTAATTCATTCCATTTTTCAATATTAATTCTTCTATATTTTTCCATTGTTTGTCATTCAATTATGAAAGAGAGCCTCTGAATCCCTCTCTGGTTACGGCTCATAACCTTATACCAAATAGTCTGCTCTATTTTTACATATTTTCAAACATTAACATAACTGATTTTTTCTTTCTTTTCATTCTAGGTGTTAACTAATTCACTGTGATTGTTCAGTGGCTACATTACTCTTTGTAACAGTAGAATCGACTCTTTAGCTAGGATAAACAGCTACCCTACGAGGAGCACGCTCCAAAATCAAGGTATTGTTCTCTAGTCTTGGGTAGTGCAATACCCCTGTACCATGGTCTATCATTGCCTTGGATTAAAGTTCTCTTGTTTGAGAGTACACTCAGACTACTATTATAACCGTTTCCTTATTTTGTTTGCTCACTGGGGTATCTTCCCGGTTGGAGCCTTCTGGCTTATAGCATCCTGCTTTTCCATCTAGTGGTTTGGTTTAAGTAATAATAATAATAATAATAATAATAATAATAATAATAATAATAATAATAATAATAATAATAATAATAATAATAATAATAGAATATGTTTGTAGGTAAGGAAGAACAAAAACCTCTTCTTTCTTTAGATTAAGTGGGAAAGTTTAGCAGCAATTTGTGTTTACTTGATTATCTCCTTTTGTTCAGTTCAAAAGTATCATAATGAGCAATGAACTCATAAATATTGTTCTCATTGCAATTCATCATGTTTTTAAGAAACTTGAGTGGGAAGTATTCTTGTCTTAAGTATAATAAACTGCTCGTCATCTTGTTTCAGTATTAATTTCATCCCTTTTTGAAACAGCAGCCACAAACATTGTAGTTCATATATATCCAATCATAGTTTGTAGTATCTAAAATTAATATTAACTATTAAAACTTAGCCATTCTTTTCCATTTTTACATTTAGTAGTTTCAATATCCCCACTTAAAAAAAAAGATATATACACATATTTATAATGTCAAAACTATTCTGATTCTCAAACAATTAATTTCGGTTACAAAAGCTTTTCACCGGCTGTAAGGCATTCAGCCTTGCTATAATTCAGACTAATTAAACCTAACATAACTCATCATTAAAGAATAGGTTTAACAGTAAAGGGTCACCAAGACTTACTCTCGTTCATTATTTCAAAGTGGATGTAAACATTATTTATACAAAAGGAAAAACAATTGCTGCTAATAAATTCATATAAAAGAGAGTACCTATAATTACATGTAATATAACAAATAAACATCCCACGTCTGTTATTTCGAAAGAGGATTGGATTAAACATTTCCAATATATAAAAACAAAATATAAATCAGTATAAACTAATCTCCCCTCTATGAAAGGGACGTGTGCCCAGGTATAAGTATATATATATATATATATATATATATATAAATATAAATTATATATAAATAATCTCCCCTCTATAATTATATAATATATATATATATATATATATATATATATATATATTTATCTTTCAGTCACGTTCATGAGGAAGGGTGAGTAATCATACTTTGATGAAAGGAGGAAGGCGGTACCCCGAGAGGTATACTCTTGAATCACACTTTCACGTATATTGGCAAACCAGCGGATTGTAGTTAGAAAAGGGGGGCGAGGGAAAGAAGGGTTGTATATGTGTGTGTGAGAGTGCGTATACGTGTGTTTGTATGTACCTAAATATTCAGACGTAATTTTTGACAACTTGGGTACACTATTATGGAACATAAGCGGTTTTTTTTTTCTGTTTGTCAAAATGGTATCTCCCCAAGTGGTTTTTCATTCTTTTTCGACTATTTCTAAAGTCTTATTGCATTAATCAGTGTTTTTAAATTCTTCCTCTCGCGTCTGGGAATCGGCTCCTCACTAAAGGGACTGGTTGGTGGGGATTCCAATTCCCTCGAGTTTGTTCAAATACATTTTTGTTTGTGATGTTCGAACGTTTCCCCATTTTAGCCCCGCTCTTTTATTAGAATTGGAGAATATGCAAACCGGTTTCCACATGTATATTTTCAGCTTTAGGTCCAGCCATAAAAACAAAGACAACCTAGAGCACTTTTAGTAACCAAAAAATAGAAAGTTCTAGTTGTGTATTTCTCATTTTCTGAATCATTTAGATAATATCAATCGACGAGTACGACAGATTTCATTACTTTTTTCTAACTCCTGCATTAAAGTTTGCGGGAAGTTTATAATTCAAATATTCTAGTACAATTTGTAAATATCAATTCTAAAAAGAGGAAATAAACAACAAAAAGTTAGGATAAGTTTCAATAATCATAAAGAGTGAAAGTTCATTTATGAGAAACATAAGACTCTCTTCATAGTTTGCATATGACATATCTATTCTAACGTTGCTACTGTTCTTCAAATATTTCATATTAATCATTTCCTTATTTCCCTTCCTCTGTAGGCTATTTTTTCCCTGTATGAGCCCTCAGGTTTAGGGTTGTACCCTGGATAATAATAATAATAATAATAATAATAATAATAATAATGATAATGATAATGATAATAATAATAATAATAATAATAATAATAATAATAATAATAATAATAATAATAATAATAATAATAATAATAATAAAAATGATAATAATATTTTTGCAGTAGATCCTTTCTTATGCATGTTCATAAGAAATTAAATTGCATTTATCTTGCAATTGAGGTTTTCAATTGCTAGGATTTTCATTCTTTCTTGAGCAATGCATACCACCAGTAACTAAGCTATGTTTGACATCAGTAGGGGGAAGAAAAATACATAGAATAAGTTCTACAATTTTATTAAATGCAATTTAGTCACAATAAGTACAATCAATACCGGATGATACACGTTATAAGAGGGTACCAAATGTCTCTTCTCATATTCAGGTTCGGCAAGTCAGGCACTGGTCGCTGATTGGTCCTCATGCCCAGAGTACATATCTAGTTTGGAACGGAGCTGTTCTCCAATTGGCTGAGGCTCTCACTGGGAATGGGTCCATCACAGTCAGGCTGCTATTAAGCTCACTGCATTTGAAGCTGGGTGGAGTCTGGGTTTGAGTAAGATCATCGCCAGTGCCCTTGATGACTGAAGGCCCTGAATCCTGAAAATCCTACTCATCCAGCAAGAAAACCCGAACCTGAATACGGCAGAGATGTTTCCCCTCCCCTCCTGCCATAGTAAGGCCAAACAACGGCTTGTAAACCTTAACGAGGATGATTATGATCAGCAGTTGACCGCTTGCCTGTGACTGAGACTCTTCCAGTGAGGGCCTCATCCAATCAGCAAGGAG
>NC_090747.1:58430816-58438316 GCF_036898095.1 Palaemon carinicauda | reverse complement strand
TGTTGGGAGGAGGCGGCAGTGCCGCCACCCCCTTAACTGTGTCGGCAGTCCCTGGGTTGGAGAACTGAGTCTCTCCTGGTACCTGGATTCTGTTGATAGGTGGTAGGACTGAAAAGTGTGTCAGTTCCTTTCACAGACGTTACAGGACCCTTTTCCCCTGCCCCTCTATCCTTTTTGATGGTTGATCCATTGTCTTTTTAGGCTGACATCCTGCACCTTACCATTGCGGTAGGGTGCTGGGGCCAGCCAGAATCCCTCTCCTATCTTAGCTGGCAGCAGCACTACTGCCGCCTGCCAGCCTGGCCAGCAACCAAGATGGCTGCCGGCAGTCATAGACTGTCGGCGACTGCCGACGTTGTCGGCGACTGCCGACGTTGTCGGCGACTGCCGACGTTGTCGGCGACTGCCGAAGTTGTCGGCGACTGCCGACGTTGTCGGCGGCTGCCGACGTTGCCGGCGGCTGCCGACGTTGCCAGCAGCTGCTGACGTTGCCGGCGGCTGACGGCATGATAGCCATTTGCCGGCCTGGCCAGCAACCAAGATGGCTGCCGGCAGTCAAGGACAGTCGGCGGCTTCCGACGTTGCCGGCGGCTGACGGCATAATAACCTTTTGCTGGCCTGGCCGGCAACCAAGATGGCTGCCGACAATCATGGACTGTCGGCGGCTGCCGAAATTGCCGGCGGCTGCCGACGTTACCGGCGGCTGCTGCCATCGCTGGCGGCTGACGGCATATTCGCTAGCTGCCGGCATGGCCGGCAGTTACGTCCATGATGGCAGTGGGTGGGTAGTCCCTTCTGTCCCCAAGGTTCTTCAGTCCTCCCTTGGACTGTTGCTATAGGTTCTATTGCCTGTCTGCTGCCGGCAAAGTCAGTGCTGACTCGGTAGGCAGCGCGCTGACTGTACTTGTACTGTCAGCGGGTTACCGGCAACAGTACTGTAGCTATATAGAAGCCTGAATGTTACATTCTCCCCTTCTATTAAAACCTTCTTTCGGGAAAAAGGCAGTGTATTTGACTTTTATTTCCTTAATTACTGTTACTTGGATTTTCTCAACAGAGAAAGCTCCATGTAGTTAATACCGAGGGGAGGTAGCAGCATTTGCTCGCGGGGGTACACAAGTATGTATCTCCTACTATTCCTTTATAGCTTACTATCCTAAGCTATTCTGTTGTAGATGACATTTACATGTTGATTATCAGTGTAAGAATCCCTTCTATACTCATTTGGTTTTCCTTTCTTTACAGGAGGAACACCAGATATCTTGTGCTGCGGTCCCCTGCAAAGCCAAGAGTAAGGACTTTTACGGTCATAATAATTGGAGGTTGCATGCCCCCTGCAATATTATTTCCGGATCCCTACATTATTGAAACCCACAGGGTTACAATATATGTCGGACATTGATGTCTGAAGGTTTTGATAATCCCAAGTCTACAGAGTCTAGGGATATAGCTCAGTATAAATTACGTAATTGGGTGAGAGGCTTCCGAAAGATCTCTCCGGGACCTTTCCTAACTAATGATAGGATGCGTAAGCTATTATTTCCAAAGCTAGGTGAGGAAATAGTAGTGCCTCAGGAGCCAACTACATCCCCTGATGGCGAGAAAACCTTTGGGATCGAGGGCAAGAAGTGCCCTAAGGTAGAAGAGAAATATGTTGTGTCGGACTTTCCTCCGCCTATGCCGGCTAAAGAGCCACCGATGTCAACATCTCCGTCATCTACCCCTCTATTGGATAATGTGGTACAGTTATGTATCCAACTGAAGAGTAAGTTAGAGAGCTTTGGTAAACAAAGCAAAATGCAGGAAGTAAAACACAAGATAGAACCTTGTAAAGCTTCTCTTGTTGCTTCCCACGGGTCAGTCAAACGTCCAATGAATCAAGACATTCCTACATGCTCCATAACCAATCCCTGGAGGTTTGCGGAGCAGATGTCGATTTCAAATGGCAATCCCTACATCTCAGAGAAATTAGGTGCTGTTCCTTGGGACAAAATCCAATTTTGGCCAAGCTTTGATGCTTTCCCTAATTGTTGGGTTCGACGTTGGTATGAATCACAGTCAGGAAAAGGAACGGAACAAAAGGAGGTCATGATTCTTGACCATGGTAAGGCACAGACTATCCTTTCAGGTAATCTGAAGATGGCGGGTTATTAAGAGACGAAGGTATTCTCACTGAATAACAGACACCCTTCCTTTCTTGCTCTTACTTCACTCGCTTTCCCCTTTATGGAGAAGGCATTTACTTCGGTTGCCAAAGCTGTAGAGTCGGGTGAACCATGTCCTACACTCGATGAGTGCAAGCTTTTGTCACCAGCCTTTCTCAGTCAGGAAAAGGATTGGAAGGAAGTCCATTTGACATTTTCGGTAGGAAAATTAGACAAGGATGTCGCAAGTCGACAATTCAATGTATGTCTCCCTATTTTGTCCGATTTGCTCTTGTTTAATGAACTCGAGTCAAAGAAGAGACTTGCGACATCCCTTTCTCTACAAAACTACATAGAGTTGTGTTCAACCTATGAAAACACCCCAGGCATGCTCATGGTCATAGCCAAAATGCATATGGCTACCTTGGTAAAGGACCTTTACGCCTTTGTGAATGCTAGGAGAGCATGTAGAGACTTTGTGTTCGCTGCTGCAACAGTAAAACACGAAACAAGGAAGCTAATATATTACAGAATCTGGGGTAAAGACCTCTTCCCACAAGAGGTCATTAAGGAAGTAATTAAGAATGCCACCATGGAGAACATAAGTCTTCTCCGGAAATGGGGCATTCCCTCAAAGAGAAATACTTCTGTGGTTGTGGGTCCCCAACCTAAAAAGAAGATCGAAAATACTGGAAATATCCCAGTGACCACAATGCTACAGGCAAATGGTTAAAAGTCTAAACCTGCTGATTATTCGAAGCATAAAGATGCATCGGCTAGGAGGAACTTTCCCTCAGGATCGCAGGACCTTCGATCCTTTGGTCCAGAGCCTATTCGAAATGAGCTATTGGTTGGAAACAAAAATGTCCCTACTTTCGTCGTCTTACCTTCTCCTACAGAACAAAACCCTCCTGGAGGAGTATACCTGAGAGCTGTAGAACATACAGGTAGTAGGAAACCTATGGCTCGTCGAGTTCCAGGGAAGGCCATTTTCTGTTCACGAGAAGGACTCGAGAAATCTCCGAGTCATTCTGAACCTGTCGCCACTCAACAAGTTTATAGTAAACTTCAAGTTCCGAATGTTAATCCTTCTGAACATATGGACCTTGTTCCAATTGAGGGTGTTCGTAGTCTTACCAGACCTGAAAGGTGTCCCCCAGAACCTTCCAGCCAACCACCCCCCTTCCTCCTATCTAGGATTCATGTTACGAAGAGTAATATTCATCCTAGAATAGATACGTATGAGACTCACAGTCCTAAGTATCCTCATATAGATGACACGGTTCCCGGGACATCGCAGTTGCAAGATTTGCCTCTAGAAGTCTCGACTTTCTCCAGATCTATGGTTTCGATGGCTAAGAAACCATCAAAGTTTTCAGTCACATCAACTCAATTTCCTCTTGGGGATTTAAAAGGAGCTCACATGGTCCGTCAAGAGACTCAGCTGATTGATCAGATTATCGAAACGCTAACAAGGGAAAACACTAAACTTTCCCTGGTTCGCAATTCTGACAGACCTTGTGCAATGAGCACATCGGAAGGATTAGTTAAGGGTCTGGAGAAAACACGCATCAAATGCTTGAAGAGATTAAATATGATTTCACAATCGAACATCTCGTACAGTTCTGGTGAAGTTACCCATCCCTTTCTTAAAGGAATGGCACCTAACAGCAGTTCCCTTCCACATGATCCACGAGGTGACGGTGGATACTCTATCTCAATCCAAGGAGATAGAGCTGGAATGGTCCATGGACACAGACATATTCCATCCCAGATGGGAACAAGTCCCGGAACTGCAGCTCGATCTTTTCATCACCGAGCATCTTCAAGAAAGTACCTTGTTAAATAGCCCCTTATGAGGATCATCTAATGAGACTGATAGACTAGATGAGGCCGGTCCTAGTTCCGATCCTAGCTATATTTCTGAAGATTCAAAAATAAACTGCCTTAGGTTTATCACCGAGAACTCAAACCCCTCATTTCACGAATTTCTTGCCCTAGCGGTTAGCAAGAGGTTTGGGTTCTCAGAAGGCAATATAGAATTCTTAGAAGAATACAAGGCTAAGTCTACTAGAAGACAATATGAGTCCTCCGGGAAGAAGTGGGTGGAGTTTGTTAAATCAAAAGGACCGAAAGAAATTTCTATGAACTTCTGTCTGTCCTTCTTTGTCCACCTTCATAGCCAGGGGTTGGCGACCAATACGATAAATACGTGCAATCCGGCGTTGCCTAGACCTCTCTTAAATGCCTTCCAAGTGGATCTGGCAAATGAAATCTTTAACAAGATTCCAAAAGCATGTGCTAGACTTAGGCCTGCAGCACCACCAAAGCCCATCTCTTGGTCTTTGGACAAGGTCTTACATTATGCCTCATCGGTGAACAATGAAGATTGTTTTCTTAAGGATCTAACCCAAAAGGTTATTTTCCTGTTCGCAATAGCCTCTGGGGCTAGAGTTAGTGAAATAGTGGCTCTATCGAGAGAGGAGGGCCACATTCAGTTCACAGATTTAGGAGAACTGAATCTCTTTCCTGATCCATCATTTCACGCTAAAAACGAGCTACCCACTCAGAGGTGGGGTCCTCTGAAGGAAGATGTCTCTCTATGTCCTGTAGAGTGTCTAAAGGTCTATCTTCGTAGAACTTCAGACTTCAGGGGAGGACAGCTCTTTAATGGAAAAACTTTGGGATCAAATTTATCTTTAAATCAACTAAGGGCGAAGCTCACCTACTTTATTCGTAGAGCGGATCCGGACAGTACTCCCGCAGGTCATGATCCGAGAAAGATTGATTCATCACTGAACTTCTTTCAGTACATGGACTTTGAGCGTCTTCGTTCATACACTGGATGGAAATCATCCAGAGTGTTTTACAAACACTATGCAAAACAGGTGCATGAATTGAAACACTTTGTAGTGGCGGCAGGTAGTGTATTAAAACCTGCCCCCTAATTTTTGTGATAAACTATTTTTGGTTTGAGTCCTCACTTGTCCTCGGACATGCACTAGATAAGAATCATCCAGGATGTTCTACAAACACTATGCTATGCTAGTCCATGATCTGAAGCAATATATGGTGACGTCTGGTAACTTATTTACTCTGCCGTTTATTCTACCATGAACAGATAATTGACTGGGACTGTCAGTTAAGGGGAAAGGAAGTCATCCTTTTTAAGTATGTCTTCTTTTATTCAAGTGTTACCATGGTAACAATAGCTCTGTTCTAAAATCCCAGGTGTGGAATTATACAGATAGCTCTATTGCCAGTGTTCGAAGTACATAGTGCAGTTAATGGTAACCAGTACAGGTATTATGAAGAGCGATTATATTTTATCTTCTCTTCAACCTAAGAGTGGCATTTCTTAACTTCATTCCTTCAAGAAAGAAATACGATTCCTGTACTCGTTTCAGGTATAATCCCATTGTCAGACTACATTCGTTTTGCTAACCATCTCTTGTAGTCATTTATTAGAAATAAATGTCTATTAGAATGTAGTGCGTCCACCTTCGCCAGACAATTGTATCTATACATGCCAGACTTTTTATCTACCTAGAATGCATCCTTTACATATTTGTATGCATCAAAGGTTAGACATAAGAGACACTGATGTCATTTTGGCCAAATATACAACTTGAGACTATTTGTATATTCAGTGTGTACTTAAGTCTGGTCATACTATTTATGTTAACCTTGATATCCCTTTTAAACTGTCTAGATGACTCTTCCCATTAGGACGCAGGAAGCACTAACATTGTTTATGATTAGTGATGATGACATATAACGGTACTGTCACTAGTCTCATATGGTCAGTATGACCATTGAAAAGGTCGATATAAGGTTTGGGCACTTATGGAAAATCCACAGATACATTAATGCTCTGGTATGCTTCCATCAGCACGACATGGCTTGAGCCCAAAAAAACGGATTTTGAGCGAAGCGAAAAATCTATTTTTGGGTGAGATAGCAATGTCATCCTGATGGACCCACCCATCTCTTCTGTTGAAGAGATCTTCAGTTTCCCTCCCGTAGTACTGTATCTGTAACAGCCTATGCTCAATGCTACAAGGAATGACCACTATTGTAGGGATGGCGCTGTTGTAATATCGATAGTAGTAGGGAACGGGGATGGCCTTTGAGGCCCCCCTTTTATTTTTGCCACACCTCCTCAAACGTAAAACTTTATCTGGGGTGCAGATTGCTATGAGGTGTGCCATTACGTCCTTACGCGATATCCCTTTTTGAAATTTTAAGGGATATTCGCTCCAAGAGTTAGAATTATGGGGACCTTCGGTAAATTCTCTGGGATATATCACTGTAGTCACATATAACCTAGGAAGCTACTAATGAAGGAGCTTCCATCAGCACGACATGGCTTGAGCCCAAATATATATATATATATATATATATATATAGAGTAGGTGGATGTAAAAGGGAGCTAGTGAGGGTTGAAGAGCTAATAAAACCAGGGGTAAAAAGTAAATATCAGGAAAGGTTGAAAATGGCATATGACGAGGTGAGAGTAAGAGAAACTGGTAATTTAGAGGAGGAGTGGAAGTTAGCAAAAGAAAATTTTGTTGGGATTGCAAGTGATGTATGTGGCAAGAAGGTTGTTGGAGGCAGCATGAGGAAGGGCAGTGAATGGTGGAATGAAGGAGTGAAGGTAAAAGTGGAAGAGAAAAAGAGGGCTTTTGAAGAATGGCTGCAGAGTAATAGTATAGAGAAGTATGAAAAATATAGAGAGAAGAAGGTGGAAGTAAAGCGCAAGGTACGTGAGGCAAAGAGGGCAGCTGACCTGAGGTGGGGTCAGGGACTGGGTCAGTCATATGAAGAGAATAAGAAGAAGTTTTGGAAAGAAGTGAAGAGAGTAAGGAAGGCCGGCGCAAGAATTGAAGAGACAGTGAAAGATGGAAATGGAAGGTTGTTAAAAGGAGAGGAGGCAAGGAAAAGGTGGGCGGAATATTTTGAAAGTTTGCTGAATGTTGAGGATGATAGGGAGGCAGATATAATTGCTGTTCCAGGTGTTGAGGGGCCAGTGATGGGAGATGAGAATGAGAGAGAGATTACACTAGAGGAAGTGAGGAGAGCACTAGATGAAACGAGAGTAGGAAAAGCATCTGGTATGGATGGTGTGAAAGCTGAGATGTTGAAGGAAGGGGGTGTGACTGTACTTGAATGGTTGGTGAGATTGTTTAATGTGTGTTTTGTGTTGTCAATGGTACCAGTAGATTGGGTCTGTGCATGTATTGTACCACTATATAAGGGTAAGGGAGATGTGCATGAGTGTTGTAATTCAAGAGGTATTAGTTTGTTGAGTGTAGTTGGAAAAGTGTATGGTAGAGTACTGATTAATAGGATTAAG
>NC_090747.1:58423316-58425816 GCF_036898095.1 Palaemon carinicauda | reverse complement strand
ATTATCATATACGATAATTATTTAACAATAATATATTTCATATAATACAGATTAATTAATAAACTTTTTTTAATATACATTTATACCTCAAAATATTTTTCTTTTCTCAAAAGGTTAACTACTGCACTGTAATTGTTCCGTAGCTACTGTCATCTTGGTAAGATTGGAAGAGACTCTTTAGCTATGATAAGCAGCTCATCTAGGATAAGGACACTCCAAAATCAAATAATTGTTCTTTATTCTTGGGTAGTGACAGAGCTTCTGTACCATAGTCTTTTACTCTCTTGGGTTAGAGATCTGTTGCTTGAGGGTAAACATGGGCACACTCTGCTAAGTTATTTTTCTTCTTCTTGTTTTAATAAGGTTTTTATAGTGTATATAGGAAATATTCATTTTAATGTTGTTACTGTTCTTAAAATATTGAATTTTCCTTTCCTCACTAGGCTATTTTCCCTGTTTGAGCCCATAGGCTTATAGCATCATGCATTTCCTACTAGGGCAGTAGCTTAGCAAGTAATAATAATAATAATAATAATAATAATAATAATAATAATAATAATGATGATGATGATGATAATGATAATATTGTATGTAGCTGTATGTAGCTCGGCACACAGAAGTATCAACATTTCAGATGTATTGAGTAAATAGCAAACATAATCTTTTATAAGTTTTCTTCCGATACTAAGAGACAGTCTCTTATTACTTGACAGATAGAAAGGTTCCAAAGATTTATGAGATGATGGAGAGAAGATCACACTATTCGTTTACTGTGGAAGGAAAATGAGCACCCAGGAGATTGGGAGGAGAAAGATGCCCCTTTCATCCAGTGTTTTCATGTCTTATCTATAAAATATAAGTATATCAAAGAGACAAATTCTTAAGAGTATATAAATCCATTGATGAAATATCATTTGCTGATAGAACTGAACCTTTTAAAAATACAAGCGTCTGAATGGGCCATTCCTTTCTTCATTGATATATTTATAAATAATTTATTATTATTTATGTATATGAACTGCATTTTTTCTTTCCTATATCTTTTTTTCATACTACAAACTCTTTAAAAGTTCAATTCCGTCTTTGACCAGATTGTGAAATGATATTCATAATGTGGCAATTAAATCAGAATTTCAAACTTTTCCTAAATGTTTTTTTTTCTGTTGAGCAGGTTGGCTTAAGATCTGTTTTATTGTTGTTCTTGTAATATTTTATGATTTCTATTCATTACCTATAGGAATATTTTATTCATCTCCTTATTTCCATTCCTCACTGGGCTATTTTTTCCTGTTGGGGCACTGGAGATTATATTATTCTCCTTTCCCAACCAGGGTTGCAGCTGGGCTAATAATTATAATGATGAAATATAACCCGTTAGATGCCTCTTTCCATAAACTCCCTTGAGTAAAATTCTTATAACTGCAATGAGAAAAGTGTAATATTATTCATCAG
Organism: Palaemon carinicauda; assembly: GCF_036898095.1. Taxonomy (NCBI): domain Eukaryota; kingdom Metazoa; phylum Arthropoda; class Malacostraca; order Decapoda; family Palaemonidae; genus Palaemon; species Palaemon carinicauda. The sequence goes on along the minus strand of NC_090747.1, from coordinate 58,424,364 downwards.
AATGAATCAAACCATAAAAAGCAGATCACATACGAGAAATCTCAAAACGAAATATATCTGAGAGTTCAATACGTATTCCAGAATGCAAGTTTAAAACTTTCTTCTCTCTGAAAATATGAGAAGGGATTTTTTATTCCAGAAAGTAAGCTAAAGACTTTCTCAGCTTATTGATTTAGAACACTTCATTATACGAACTAAATTAATTTATATGATAATCCTGGAAGCAAAGGCTTTTGGAAAACATTTTGCTTAAACTCGGAGAAATCTTCAATTAGTCACGGGACTTTCTCTAAGCAGTTTAAAAAACAAACTGGAGTTACTTATCTGAATTTTTGGATATCTCTCTCTCTCTCTCTCTCTCTCTCTCTCTCTCTCTCTCTCTTTCTCTCTCTCTCTCTCTCTCAGCCGGTTTTTTTCTAAATTCTTTTAAGTACAAATTATTCTCTCTCTCTCTCTCTCTCTCTCTCTCTCTCTCTCTCTCTCTCTCTCTCTCTCTCTCTCTCTCTCTCTCTCTTGGCATTGTTATCAGCAAAGATTTCAAGTTCACCAAAACAGAAAATGAAATCTGAAAAGAAAGCACAGGAACTAATAGGATACATAAAGAGACTATTCGAATACAGAAACGAAGACGCAGTACTACAGCTGTACACATCACTAGTAATAGAGAGTACCATTCCGGGCTCCTAGTATTCAGAAGGATATAGATAGACTGGAAGTAGTACAAGCTAGGGCTACCAAACTAGTTCTAACACTAAGGAAATTTTGATATACACGGAGGATGGAATGTTTGAACTTATTTCATCTACAAACTCGACGACTATGGGGACAGTTAATAGAGGTGTACCACCAGTGTATCACACGGTCGTATATAGTAACAACATTTCTCTTTTTTGTATACATTATCTTTTGTATCTTTGCTCTCTCCTCGCACGAGCGGCAACTTGTATTAACCTGTCTGCTTACTTCATTGTTAACTGTTAACCAAACCGCTTGTCGGTTTGACAAGAAATAGCATATTTGTATTTTCTGACCTTCTTACCGGGACCTA
>NC_090747.1:58415816-58418316 GCF_036898095.1 Palaemon carinicauda | reverse complement strand
TTCTACTGATTCAACTACTCGATTAGGGAGATCATTCCACAACTTAGTAACAGCTGGAATAAAACTTCTTGAATACTGTGTAGTATTGAGCCTCATGATGGAGAAGGCTTGGCTATTAGAATTAACTTCCTGCCTAGTATTACAAACAGGATAGACTTGTCCAGGGAGATCTGAGTGTAAAGGATGGTCAGAGTTATGAAAAATCCTATGCAACATGCATAATGAACTAATTGAAGGACGGTGCCAAAGGTTAAAGTCTATATCAGGAATAAGAAATTTAATAGACCGTAAGTGTCCGTCCAACAAATTAGGATGAGAATCAGCAGCTGAACACCAGACAGGAAAATATTACTTAAAACAAGGTAGAATGTAAGAATTCAAACACTTCTTCAGAATAGATTGATCACCGAAAATCTTGTAAGACTTTCTCAATAAGTCAATTTTTTGTGCTACTGAAGAAGACACACACCTAATTTGTTTCACAAAAGTAAATTTACTGTCGAGAATCACATTTAAAATTTTAAAAGAGTCATAAAAGTTTAAAGAAACATTATCAATACTGAGATCCGGATGTTGAGGAGCCACCCTCCTTTACTTACTTACAATCATACTTTGAGTTTTGTTAGGAATCAACTTCATACCCCATAATTTGCACCATGTACCAATTTTAGCTAAATCTCTATTAAGGGATTCACCAAACCCAGATCTACATTCAGGGGATGGAATTGATGCAAAGAGAGTAGCATCATCTGCATATGCAATTAGCTTGTTTTCTAGGCCAAACCACATGTCATGTGTATATAGTATGAAAAGTAATGGGCCAAGAACACTACCCTGTGGGACACTGGATATCAGATTCCTATACTCACTATGGTGCCCTTCAACAACATCTCTTTGAGATCTATTACTTAAAAAATCAATAATAATGCTAAGAAACGACCCACCCACTCCCGACTGTTTGAGTTTGAAAACAAGGGGCCTCATGATTAACATGGTCAAAGGAAGCACTAAAATCAAGGCCAATCATACCAACTTCCCGACCACAATCAAGGGATTTCTGTACAGTATTGGAGATTGTAAGAAGGGCATCACATACTCCAAGGCGTTTACGAAAACCAAATTGCAAACTAGGGAGTAGATGATTACCTTCAGCAAACCTATTAATAAGACGTTTTTCCAGAAGACGTTCAAAAACTTTAGATAATGTGGGAGTTATGGAAATTGGGCGGTAATCAGTAGGACTTGATCTACCAAAAACACAATTTTATAGAGGAGTAATATTGCCAATTCTCTAACAAGTGTTAAAAGCTCCTCTTCTTGTTAACTTGCGCATAATAACAGATAACTTTGGAGCTAAGAAATCTGCTGTCTTTATAAAAAAGAAAGGGAAAAATACCCTTTGGGACTACAGCTCCATAAGCATCACGGTCCATCAACAGAGCTTTAATCTCATGAGATCGAAAAGCTAAACTAGTTAGTTTAGCCTCAGGAAAACAGAAATGAGGAAGTTCAAGTTTTTGATTACTCTGTTTACTGTCAAAAACATAAGCCAAAAGGGTTGCTTTTTCCTTTGGAAAGTGAGTGACTGAGCCATCTGGTTTAAGTGAAGGAGGAACTGTTGCATCTACACTAAAAAGTGCATATTTAAGGGTACACCACTTTTGCATACTTCTTAAATAAAATACTTCCATACACATATGCAGGTTATATGTATATATATATATATATATATATATATATATGTGTGTGTGTGTATATATATACTTATATATATATAAATATATATATATGTATATATATATATATATATATATATATATATATATGTATTTATATATATATATATATATATATATATATACATATATATATATATATATATATATGTTTATATATTCATATATATATAGATATATATATATATATATATATGTATATATGTATGTATTAATATATTTATATACATGTATATATATACATATATATATGTATATATATATATATATATATATATATTTATATATATATGTTATATATACATATATATAATATATATATATATATTTATTCATATATATATATATATATATATATATATATATTTTATTCATATATATATATATATATATATATATATATATATGTATATATATATATATATATATATATATATATGTATATATATATATATATATATATATATATATATATATATATATATCCTTCACACCTCTATGACAAAATTGTTAATAAATTTCATAATGGTATTTTTCAGCCTAAATATAAATGTCCTGAAGTTCCCAAAAAACTAATGTATGTATCATTGCCTTATGTTAAAAATGCTCTTTTCAGAAACCAGCTCACCACAGCCCTCAGCACTCTGTACCCATGTGTGAATTTTAAGTTTATATTAAAAAACCCTTTAAATATTGGCAAACTTTTCAGGTTCAAAGACACCCTCCCAGAGTTGATGCGGTCCTTCGTTGTTTACAAGTATACT
>NC_090747.1:58404688-58410316 GCF_036898095.1 Palaemon carinicauda | reverse complement strand
GAATCTATTCCCAGCCAGAAGCTTATACCATAAAGGAATTGCAGTGGATATTTATCTCAAATATAGAATTTGGTTTTAAATGCCTTTGTAGTTGATATTTACATTGTTGAAATAACGAGTGTTGCAAACTCGCAATTCAGCTATCATGGTGGAGATAGGTTTATTTTAAGTCTATGAACAGATTCCGGAATTAGACAGGAATTTATAGGGGGTCTTGTCATAAAGTTATATGTCTCTTGATTGCTTGGTTGGTAGAGTCCTTGCAGGTCTTGGTTTTAGGCTGAATAGGAAGGGGTTCGAATCTCTGCCCGGCCAGAAGATATTACCATAAAATGAATTCCAGTGGATATATAATCCCAAGATAAAAATCGGTATTAAATGCTATTGTGGTTGATATATATATATATATATATATGCATACATACAGTATTTATATATATATATATATATATATATATATATATACAGTATATATGAACATATATCACAAGCACACGTGATTTTAATTAATGTAAATATCACCCACGAAATGCATTTAATACCGAATTCTATCTTGGGAATACATATCCACTTGGAATTCATTTTATGGTAACAGCTTCTGGCCGGTGTGGTGATTCGAACCACCACCTGTACGGCTAGGAACCATGCTGGCAGGGACCCTACCGACTCATAATATATATATATATATATATATATATATATACATACAATATATATATATATATATATATATATATACAGTATATATCACATACATATACCAAAGGCACTTCCCCCCAATTCTGGGGGGTAGCCGACACCCAACAATGAAACAAAACAAAAAGGGGACCTCTACTCTCTATGTTCCTTCAGCCCAATCAGGGACTCAACCGAGTTCAGCTGGTACTGGTAGGGTGCCACAGCCCAACCTCCCACATTTCCACCACAGATGAAGCTTCATAATGCTGACTCCCCTACTGCTGCTACCATCCGCGGTCATCTAAGGCACCGGAGGAAGCAGCAGGGCCTACTGGAACTGCGTCACAATCGCTCGCCATTCATTCTTATTTTTAGCACGCTCTCTTGCCTCTCTCACATCTATCCTCCTATCACCCCAGAGCTTTCTTCACACCATCCATCCACCCAAACCTTGGCCTTCCTCTTGTACTTCTCCCCATCAACTCTTGCATTCATCACCTTCTTTAGCAGACAACCATTTTCCATTTTCTCAACATGGCTAAACCACCTCAACACATTCATATCCACTGTAGCCGCTAACCTCATTTCTTACACCCGTTCTTTCCCTCACCACTTCGTTCCTAACCCTATCTACTCGAGATACACCGTCCATACTCCTTAGACACTTCATCTCAACACATTCAATTTCTGTCTCTACATCACTTTCATTCCCCACAACTCCGATCCAATACATCACAGTTGGTACAATCACTTTCTCATATAGAACTCTCTTTACATTCATGCCCAACCCTCTATTTTTTACTACTCCCTTAACTGCCCCCAACACTTTGTAACCTTCATTCACTCTCTGACGTACATCTGCTTCCACTCCACCATTTGCCTGCAACAACACACCCCAAGTACTTAAACTGATTCAACTCCTCAAGTAACTCTCCATTCAACATGACATTCAACCTTGCACCACCTTCCCTTCTCATACATCTCATAACCTTACTCTTACCCACATTAACTCTCAACTTCCTTCTCTCACAACACCCTTCCAAATTCTGTCACTAGTCGGTCAAGCTTCTCTTCTGTGTCTGCTACCAGTACAGTATCATCCGCAAACAGCAACTGATTTACCTCCCATTCATGGTCATTCTCGCCTTCCAGTTTTAATCCTCGTCCAAGAACTCGAGCATTCACCTCTCTCACCACTCCATCAACATACAAGTTAAACAACCACGGCGACATCACACATCCCTGTCTCAGCCCCACTCTCACCGGAAACCAATCACTCACTTCATTTCCTATTCTAAACACATGCTTTACTACCTTTGTAAGAAACTTTTCACTGCTTGCAACATCCTTCCACCAACTCCATATAACCTCATGACATTCCACGTTGCTTCCCTATCAACTCTCTCATACGCTTTCTCCAGATTCATGAACGCAACATACACCTCCTTACCTTTTGCTAAATATTTCTCGCATATCTGCCTAACTGTAAAAAATCTGATTCAAACATCCCCTACCTCTTCTAAAACCACCCTGTACTTCCAAGATTGGCTTCTCTGTTTTATCCTTAATCCTATTAATCATTACTCTACCATACACTTTTCCAACTACACTCAACAAACTAATACCTCTTGAATTATAACACTCATGCACATCTCCCTTACCCTTATATAGTGGTACAATACATGCACAAACCCAATCTACTGGTACCATTGACAACACAAAACACATATTAAACAATCTCACCAACCATTCAAGTACTGTCACAACTCCCCCTTCCTTCAACATCTCAGCATTCACATCATCCATACCAGATGCTTTTCCTACTCTCGTTTCATCTAGTGCTCTCCTCACTTCCTCTATTGTAATCTCTCTCTCATTCTCATCTCCCATCACCTCAACACCTGGAACAGCAATTATATCTGCCTCCCTATTATCCTCAACATTCAGCAAACTTTCAAAATATTCCGCCCAACTTTTCCTTGCCTTCTCTCATTTTAACAACCTTCCATTTCCATCTTTCAATGTCTCTTCAATTCTTGCGCCAGCCTTCCTTACTCTCTTCACTTCTTTCCAAAACTTCTTCTTATTCTCTTCATATGACTGACCCAATACCTGACCCCACCTCAGGTCAGCTGCCCTCTTTGCCTCACGTACCTTGCTCTTTGCTTCCACATTTTTCTCTCAATATTTTTCATACTTCTCTATACTATTACTCTGCAGCCATTCTTCAAAAGCCCTCTTTTTCTCTTCCACTTTTACCTTCACCTCCTTCATTCCACCATTCACTGACCTTCCTCATAGTTGCCTCCAACAACCCTTCTTGCCACATACATCACTTGCAATCCAACAAAATGTTCTTTTACTAACTTTCACTCCTCCTCTATATTACCAGTTTCTCTTACTCTCACCTCGTCATATGCCATTTTCAACCTTTCCTGATATTTACTTTTTACCCCAGGTTTTATTAACTATTCAACTCTCACTAGCTCCCTTTTACATCCACCTACTCTTTTCCCCCACTCTTTTGCTACAACTAATTTTCCTTCCACCAAAAAATTATCAGACATACCGTTTTGCCATTTGTATATATATACATATATATATATATATATATATATATATTCATATATATATACATATGTATATATATATATAACATATATTATATATATATATATATACACATATATATATATATTATATATATTATATTTATATATATATACATTATATTATATATATATATATATATGTATATATATATATATATATTACATATATATATATATATATATAAGAGAGAGAGAGAGAGAGAGAGAGAGAGAGATTTGCCATAAGATGAAAGTATTATATGAGCAGGGAGAGATGCAGAAGCCAGACAAATAGATATAGCTATATAGCTAAAATTATGATAGGTGTATTATATGAACACACACAAGCAGCATGTATCTGTTCACACACAAATACATGCGTTCTACCCTGGGACACACAAACACACACACAAACAAACACACACAGACACACACAAACACACAAACAATGCAAAGATTACTAGCATAAAGGGATAAGTCATGGAATACCCAGCATCGGTAATTTGGCGTGGTTTACCCATCTTACATGCTCGTTTCAGCAGAGTACAGACTACTGTATATTAATACCTCTTGCATAACATTCTCTCTCTCTCTCTCTCTCTCTCTCTCTCTCTCTCTCTCTCTCATTTTCCTTTGCATTAAATTATATAAACTTTGGTAAACTGAAATATATATCTTGCGTAGTTCATTAAAACTTTTATGATATGATTAAATAATTATATCTCTTCACAGAAATATCTCACCGGTTATCATTTTAACCGATTTATATGGCAAAGAGAAAAACCAAAGAAAAAATCATAATCTTTGAACAATTTGAAATAAAAAATAGTGGCACAGAAATGTACATATAAATGACAGAGATTAGAAAAAAAAAAAAAAAACTGGCAAATGTATTGTAGTAAATTTAAAGGGCCATAATATGAAGATATAGCAATCCTTTTAGAAGGAGTTCTTGAGGAAATGAAGAAAATACTGTCACTCTACAATTACACGCACTCTTCTAATAACAGTAAACCTGCAAGTCTGGGATAACGGGAGTGTCTACCTACTTAATATTCGAGTAGTAACATCCTCTCTGCACGAAATCAGATTAGGTAAATCTCGGTGATTTATGCTTCAGACTCTAATTATGAAAATGGTAATTATGGAAATGGTAATTATGGGAATGTTGGTACAGACAGCAGATTGCGACTTAATTGCTGTAAGTAAACTCAACTGGAAGGAATAACAAAGTTTTTTATGTATGAAAATCCTTAATTTACCATAGAATAAAAGGGGAATCAAGAATACTAATAATGAAATTAATCATATCCTTGAATATGTCAACGTATGAAGGACAAATATAAGAGATTTCAGTTGTGTTTGCAGTTTAAGAATCAACAAGTTATCCAATAAGGAGGTTTTACAATGACCTTTTATGTGTTTGTGATAAAGAGAGAGAGAGAGAGATGAGAGAGAGAGAGAGAGAGTAGAGAGGAGAGAGAGAGAGATAGCTAAAGTTATCGTCCTGACTCCCCGAATTAAGTTAGTTTTTATTTTAGTTTTTATTTCTTTAAATTTTGATCCTTTTATCATAGAAACCTCTGCATCATTACTATCATTCAGGTAACGACTTGTAATGCGAGTATCATATGGCATGATTCCATAATTGGAATAAAAAGAAAATCCCTTTGTGCGTGATATTAATTTATCTGCAAATAGAATTCCAAAATTGGTTATTCCTGAATGGAAATCTGTTTGTTTTTTGCTAATTTTTAAATTTAAACCGTAGCATTATTAAGCTGATAATCAGTAGGATTTCCGATATAAATTTTTATATATATGGTCGTTTGTTTTGTTCTTGTTGCTAAATATAAACGAATAACTAAGAGATTTGACCTTTAAATTAATAAAGATTTGCTTATTATTCGTAGACTTCTATCATTAATTTGGCGGTAATTTCTCAACGTCCTCTCTCTCTCTCTCTCTCTCTCTCTCTCTCTCTCTCTCTCTCTCTCTCTCTCTCTCTATGACCCTTTGTCTTGAAAATGGTAAACATATATTATGTAAGGAGTAACAACGGATGATTGGGTATAGGCAGTAGGTTTAAACAGGGCTCCAGCCACCCGTTGAGATACTGACATTAGGAAGTTAATGTGTTCTTTGACTGACCAGTCAAAGAATCCTTCTCTCTGGTTACGGCTTATTTTTACATTGCCTACTCACACACCACTAAATTGTCTGGCCCATTCCTACCACATTTTCCTGTATCCTCATAAACCTGACAACACTGAAATTACCAAACAATTCTTCTTCGCTAAAGATGTTAGCTACTGCACTGTTAAGGGTAGAAGAGACTCGGTAGCTAAGGTAATTAGCT
>NC_090747.1:58394688-58399688 GCF_036898095.1 Palaemon carinicauda | reverse complement strand
TCTCTGTATTAAAAGGAAAGTGTCTTCTATGCATTTCATTTAATGAAACAGCGAACCTTGAAATGGCGCTCTTTAAGCTAGTGATGTCATTCTCTGGGAGAAAAATTGCCTGCATGCGTACTTCAACAACTACGTTACTTGATGTAATAAAAACGTCTTCTCGTCTTTCTACTATAGTGCCATATTTAAAATCTATACTTTTAGTTTTGGAACTCTTCCCACACGAGAAAACTGTCTGAGCGAACAATATTACTCCTAACAATAAAAACTTCATCTTGGAAACCTGTAACGAGAAAAATATATGTAATTACTCCTGTATTTAAAAGAAAAAACTTTTAACATATAAGGTTCACAAAAATAAAAAAAATAAAATTTTTCCTTCACTTCTTTCCCTATTATTTTAATTTCTTATGTGAGCCAATGGTACGATTCTCTCATCAGTGGGTTGGGATACGTTTTGAACTCTAAACCTATTGGCCGTTAATGTTTCCAAAATGCTAAATGGTGCTTCAAACTTAGGTGTTAGATTATAACTGAGTCCTTTACGTACATTTACCTGTATGTATACATTATCACCAACGGTATATGTTTTAGTTGGCTTCGCTATTTTATCATGATTCCTTTTCATTATCATTTGTGATTCTTCTAAATTCTTTCGAAGGATATCAAAACGACTTTTGCTTGCATTTATACAATCTTTTAAAGGATTTGATAAATTAGTTGTAGGAGTTAATACATGGAAAGGTGTTCTAACTGGGGTACCATACAATGCCTCGTGCGGTGACATTTTAATTGGTATATGATATGAATGATTCAGAGTACTCAGTACCGCAGGTATTGCAATATCCCAGTTGGGGTCTGATCCCCCTAATGTTACTCTTAATATATTTAAAACCTTCCTATTCGCTCTTTTCACTAGCCCATTCGACTCTGGGTAATTGAGCATAGTATTGATTTTCTTTATGATAGGGAATTCACACAATGAGGTAAGGAAATGATTATTAAATTCTCCACCCGAGTCTGAAATTATTATGTGTGGAATTCCATGTTTACAAATGTAACACTCGTAAAACTTCCTAGCGCATTAAATCTCAGTTTTAGTTTTAAGCGCTATTAGTTCTCTATATCCAGTCAAAGCATCTACAATTACTAAGAGGTGCTTATTTCCTCTGTCTGACTCGTAAAATCCTGTTAATAATTCTAGATGTATCCTTTCAAAGGGTTGATTGGGCACGGGATAAGCCCCTAGGCTGACAGGTGTTTTCCTGTGCCCTTTGTTTTCCTGACAAGTGCGACAATTAGCTATGTGTTTTTTTTTATATCTGTAAGCATCGTATGCCAATAAAACAATGATTTGGCTTTCTGTGACATTAATGAGAACCCCGGGTGTCCATGCAATGGATTTGCATGCAACCAATCTAGGACAGTGGATATAAGTGTGATTGGTACCACTACCTGGTCGTTAGTCAAATGTGGTGTATTGCGGGTTTTCCTTGTCACGGATCTACACAGAATATTGTCTTTGATTATGTAATTCTGCTGCATATACTTTATATATTCCTTTTCCTAACGATTGGCTTCCAAAGCATTTATAATTTTTTTTTCTAATATCTGATCTTTTCTTTGCTCAGTCTGTAATAATTCAGCACTCCAGCCCAGATCTTCTTTTTTCAGATATAGTTTCAAAAATAGGCATGGATGTTGATATATCTATCAATTCAGCTAAAGGGTCCGTACAAGATGACACGGGGTTGCATGATAATGCATCAGCAATGATATTTGCTTTCCCTGGTAAATACCCGATTCTCGCGCCAAAGTCTTGAATGATCAAATGCCACCGAGTTCATTTGGGGCTGTGACTGAAGCCTTTAAAGAAGTCGGATAGTGGTTTATGATCAGTAAAAACCTTAACGGGATAACCGTATATTATAAACTTAAAATGCACTAGTGAAATAACAATAGCTAGCCCTGCCTTGTCTATTACTGCATACTTACTTTCGGAAGTTTTCAGTTTTCAAGAATAAAAAGCTATCGGGAAATTTTTTTTTTCATATTGCGAAAGCAATACCCCACCTATTCCTAAGTCTTAGGCGTCTGTTGCTATGAAGAATTCCTTACAAAAGTCAGGAAATTTTAAGATCAGAAAACTACACAGTTCATCTTTCAAGGTATTAAACGCCTCTTGATGCTGCTCAGACCATTATGAAATCTATGCCCTTCTTCGTAAGATCAGTTAGGGGAGCGGCTATTTTTGAATAATTGCGTATAAAACGCCTGTGATATCCACTACACTCAAGAAATTGCTGTATTTCCTTGACATTAGTAGGTATCGGAAAATTACGGATAGCCGACTATATCATGGACTACTTTAAGACCTTGGCTTGACACTGTAAATCCCAAATAGACTAATTTTGTTCTGAAAAATTCACACTTACTAATCTTTACCCTTAAGTTATGCTGACTTAGTTTCTGTAGTACTAGTTCTAATTTACGTAGATGTTCTTCTAAGGTATTGGAAAAGATTACAAGGTCGTCCATATAGGCATGCAATATATCCCCTAGCAAGTCTCCAAACACTATGTTAATCATTCTTGTAAATATTATGGGAGCACAAAGTAAACCAAAAGGCATCCGTAAAAATTCATAATGTCCCCTGGCTGTGCTGAAGGCTGTGTATGGGATACTATTTTCTTCTAATGATATCTGGAGAAAGCCTTTAAGTAAGTCCAAACTGGTAAAATATTTATTCTGACCTAATAAAGATAAAATATCGTTAGTACATGGCACTGGGAATGGATCAGGGATCGTCTCCTCATTTAGGCGACGGAAATCTACGCAGATACTCCATGTTCGTTTTTTTTTCGGTACAACTATTAATGGAAAATTATAAGCGCTGTTCGATTTCCTAATGACGCCTTCTTCTAGCATTTTACCTACTTAATGATTTATCTCATTCTTGAATTTCATAGGGAGTCTGTATGAAGGTACATAGATAATTTTCTGCTTGTCCTTTAACCTTATTTGATGTTCGATCACATCTGTTGTTCCTAAGGATCCATCCGTAGTGGAAAAACCATCATGATACTCAGTTAAAACTCCAAAAAATTTCTGCTGAATTTCTTCTTCTTGAATGTCTTTATTGATTTTATTTTTAATAGATTGCAAAAGGGATTCATCCGCAACTGATTGAGCGTGATTGATATCAGCAACGGTAAGAATACGATGTTTATAAACTTCTACATCCAAGATATGTTGATTTTTGTGAATTACTAAAGTGGTATTTAAATGATCACAGACTTCAATATTACATTGTTGATGTGAGCCTACTGTATAAATAGCTTGTGTGATGGAAAATTTGTTACTTTTCAAAGTGTCGGAAAGGATTAATATTTCAGATCCCGGTAACGTTTTCTTCATTTGCACTATTAAATTCGAAGGTACGTTCGGCTCGTTAGATTGCGTGCAAGATGATATTACTGGTGAACGAAAATTCTGTTGGGTCGCGTATATTATTTCTTTATTAGTGAGACAAGTTATTGGTTCTTCAACGTACGTCACTATTTTATTTGTCGTCTCCTTTTTATCCAAAACTGATTTTAAGGTATTAGAAGACTAAGATAATGTTTTGATTCCCCATAGATGGGTATCCTATAATTACAGTTGGATACATATCAATGTTCTGTACAACAACAAATGTATTGGCAAACGTGCGCTTACCGACCTTGAACTGAACATGAGTTACACCTATTACATTCGATCCATTATTTCCTATACCCGAGAGCCTTACTCCGGACTTCTCTATAGGGAAGTTCGAAAACAACAAATGATGTGTCCTCAAATCCATGATACTACGTGGACTACCAGTGTCAAAAAATAATGTAAATGATCTGTGTTCTAAATTTACAGCATATAATGTTGTCGTAACTCATTTTGGCTTATTATTGTATGAATTCGTTGCAAATCTACTGAAGCATGCACTGATTTATTTAATTCAGCCGTGTGTTTCATAGGAAAATCTATTGCCTCACAATGATCTGGTAAAACATTAAATGGATTATTCAATACTACTCATGTTGATATGAATGACCTTGACCCAACATCACTCTCTTCCCCACTGGAGTTAATTATGTGGTATTTGCTTTGCTCTGCACATTCTGAAAATTAGTCTGACCTTGCGAGTTCTGGTTTGACGGCCCAGGATCAGCGTTATTTGAAGTACTATTTGTTTGTTTCGGATTTTCAACTATATTGACATTTGGCTTTTTCTTCTTATTGAACTGAGGATTTTCTTTATATTTCCATATGGAACGGACTGTGGATCTGACCGTGTATTTCTAGGATTCTATTGTGTCTTATGCGAGTAGCACTGACTATATGAATGAGTAGAACTATTATGTAACGAACAGAATCTCGTTCTGCAGTCTGCAATCAAGTGACCTTGATGTTTGCAATTATAACACGTCATTCCCGCGACTTGACTATTATGAACTACGTTTACTTGTTGTGGCTTAGTTTCATTCTTTGCAAAAACTTGTGTAAACACGGGATCAAGATCAGGACACTTAGACATATGTTTCTTTATCTGTTTATATACATCCAATTCTGTACTTGCTGGCATTAACTTTTTGTCAAAACACCGCACTGGAGCTTCATGCAACATAAGTGTCATGCAAGTTAAACAAATTAATCTTATTTTTCTATCTCTACGACTCCTTGCAATCCTATCAAAATATCTATATGAATAAAGACGTCCACTGCGTAAACGCATAAGCACTATATGATTATGACAAAATCCCTAATACAATGATACAGATATAAAGATATTTTTCGAGAACTTCTGAAAGAAAATGGAATTAGCACAGAGAGATTAAAATTATCGACGAGAATTCGAAGTTGAATACAGTTTCATTTAATGAAAGGAAAAATGAAGATTAACAAACAACTCACCCCAGCAATAATGGACGATTGACTCGTGATAACTACACTTCACTGTCTAAAAC
>NC_090747.1:58369688-58392188 GCF_036898095.1 Palaemon carinicauda | reverse complement strand
CGGGCACAAACACAAACATACACCCACACACACACACACACACACACACAAATATATATATATATATATATATATATATGGGTAAAAACCACAGGGAAATGTGGTGCTTAGATGTAACAGAACCTCAGAGAAACAGAAAATAGGAAACATAAGAGTAAGGCCTGACTAGTTTCGTGATAAATTTTCAGGAGACGGATTTATTGAACATGGTGTTTTTACATTTTAATTTGTACAGTAGACGTAAGAACATACATAGATAGATAGATAGCCCTATGAAGAACTCGCAAACCAGCTAAACCACATGCGCTGTTATCAGGAGTTTCCTGGGCGGAGATCAAACTTCATTAGACACCTGCCAGAAAGGGTCATTTTAGATATGAGGTAAATTTTTAGAAGTTTCCAATACTGTTTCTTTATATTAATAGGGATAGCGTTATCTGTAGAAAAGGAATAGGCAAAAACATCTATACATATACTCGTACATACTTTTAAACATAGACATATACATACACTTACACATACATGTATACATATACAGACACATGCATGCATACCTACAAGTAAAACCACAGAGATGCATATATACATAGATCTATATTTCCATAATTGTACAAATGATTAACATTCATATACAGTTATTCTCATATAACCCTATGCACATAAACATGCCATTACTTACATTTCAGTACTTATATCTAACATAGACATATATAGTGCCAAAGAAGTTACGTATATATTATGAAATAAAATTATAATGAAATATTATAAAATATATGTAACCACCAGTGAATGTTAGCTTAGGTCGAAATTATTTATTGATAGTAACATAATTAATCTCCGGTACTTTCAGTTTCACAACAAGTAGTTAAAGTTCTTAGAGAGAGAGAGAGAGAGAGAGAGAGAGAGAGAGGAGAGAGAGAGAGAGAGATTTGATATAAACCCTGATCAACCTTCCTCCTTTTATATTTTTTTTCTAAATTATTTCCTTTCAGTTTTTCTGTTCATCGGTGTTGCCCTCTATTCGAGGATTATCTTTCTGTGATTAGGGAGGATTGGATACCGATCCTGTATCAAGTTGATTGCATCGGTTTTCCCGTTGAGGTACAGATATCCTAATTGCTCTGTATCGAGACCTCGATGAGAGGTAATTGGTCCAATCAAAACTGAACTGGGGTGCAGATGTCTGACTAAATTTTCTGGACGTTGCTATGAAGGAATTATCACATTTTATGAAAATATCCGTGATCGTAGAGTATATGAACAATTAAATAATAAAAATATTTCCATTACGTATTTTATATATATATATATATATATATGTGTGTGTGTGTGTGTATATATATATATATATATATGCATGCCATCACGCTTTCCCGTTTAAAACTCTTGTCGTTATGGGGTATTGCCCATTAGACGGTAAGATGTAATAAATAAAATAACTGTTACGTTCTCACAAATGGTAAAACATAGTGAAGAACATACCAGATGACTGTTGAATTCACTTGATTTAGTGATACACGTTGTAAACAGAGGGCGATTGTATATCATTGCTCAAAACCACCAGAGTCGGTGTCGTGTACATTTCTTCTTAACAATAAAATATCACTAAATTTTGCATTATTATCTCATTTATTGCTTAAAAGTTAAGGTAAGGTTATTGATAGAATGTATATTTATTGAAGTCTGATATTATACATTCAAACAAGGCTAGTCAAGGCTAATACCATTTTGTTAATTTGGGCGTAAACATCTACTTTTAGAAACAATAAGCGTATTAAAGGACAAACAAAGTAGATCATAATTTCTAACCATATATCTATAATGTGTGATTAAATCTTATCTTAAGCAGGACTAAGACAGCTCTAGACGAACTAACACTTGACTTCTACCCTCCTCCTAGTTTAGTCTTAGTCACCGGTTCCAATTCGGATGCGTGTGTCTCATCTCCTGTAAGTTACATTTGCAGAATATATATATATATATATATATATATATATATATATAAAGTACAAACATGTTGCTTTTCCAACTAGTGTTGGAGATGGTCAAGAACCGCCCTAGGGCGGAGACGATTATTTATGGGGGGGTAGTTGCCTCTGGCTTGCCAGGGGTGCTTGGTGGTATTAAGGCATCAGGTTCTCGCTGGAGATAATCTATGTTTTGGCCTCCGACATTGTTAGTCCTGTTATGGTCGTGATTCCCTGAATTATTGTTGGAGATGGGCCGTATACACGTTGGCAATAAGGTCCCCTCTTGCGTGGTGTTGAGGTCAGGTCTTTCATTTCGTATGAAAATGGCTTCCATTATACTGAGGAGACTGCTGTCAGGGTCATGGCCAACGATGGTGACATGCTTTACTATATGCCCCCTTGTTATCTTGTGGTTATGTTTTTGGATCTAATGCATTTTTGTGTCACACTGTTGCACCTGGCAAGATAGTCTTGTAGATACACGCATCGTTGTCATCCCGATGTATTTGCCAGGGCAACCCTGTTCTGGGCATTTATATCGGTATATTACATTTGTCTTTGTTAAATCATCTTGCATGGAAGGGGCAGGGTTATTTTTCATTATTAAGTCTCGTGTTTTTGCAGATTGGTAATAAATTATGAGGTTAATGTCAGTATCCTTTTCTGTGGCAAAAACGATGTTTTTTAACATATTTATCATGGTCTTTTCGTGATGCTCTTCCAATATGTGATCTACCGAGTTGTTTACATTCCAATATGTGATCTACACAATAACAACCCATATTTCCCCAACAAATTTGCAAACTACAGGGTTTTTGCCCATCAACTATCCATTATTAGCCCTTAAACATAGCAAAATATCGAGTTGTCAGCATTCCAGTATAAACCAAACAATCTTCAAAAGCTAAATTTGAAATATCCATTTGGAATATTTATTTGGAATACAACCCATATAATGTGGACTCACGCACAGTTTGTAAGCAAAGTTATTTATAATGAAGAAACAGCTGTAACCTACTTACGTGAAAAGAGTTTATTGGATGATCCTGAAGTTGTTGTTATTAATTGTGATATGTGCGGAAGTGTTATGAAAAATAAAAGACGTAAAGTGAAAGGAAGTTTTGTACCTGTAATGAGATGTCCAGTGAAAGGAGGTCAAACTTTTAAGAGTTTTTTATTACTCTGATTTATATAATAAGACGAATTGCAAAGATTCCTTATGCCATATTCTGGATATTGTGTATTTTTTTCTTCTTTTCTGTGAAACCTCTATCAAATATGCTGAAGTTATCACTGGACGATCTCATTCCACACTAGTTAACTGGTATAACATGTGCCGTGAAGTTTGTACTAACATAGTTCAACAGAAATGTCTGATGGTCGGGAGTACTGCAGAGCCAATACAGATAGATGAAGGTAGATTTGCTGGCAGGAAAAAATATAACCTTGGGAGACTACTTCAAGGAAATCTTGACCCAGAATCAACAGACAGTGAAACAGAAATTGAAAATAATCGGAATCACGACAACAGGATAGACGGTCCTTGGGTGTTCGGTCTAAAGAAGGGTCTTGACTGTCGTTATTTTTATGTTGATCGTCGAGACAGAAATACACTTCTACCGATAATAATTCGTGAATGTGCACAAGGATCAGTAATACATTCAGACGAGTTGCCAGCTTATAGCACCTTGAATTCTCATGGATTTGTACACTCCACTGTTAACCATCAGTGGCATTACGTCGACCCAAACACTGGAACACATACCCAATCAATAGAAAGATCGTGGTTAGATGCAAAAATAAAAATTTTGCGAACGATGAGAGGTACCGCTAAACATATGCTTCAATCATATATGGATGAATACTGTTATAGAATAATGAGAAAAGAATCTGTAGATTTATATTCTGACTTTTTAAAAGATATTAGAGAGGTCTATCGTTAAATGTCTTGATTTTTACCTTTTTCCATTTTTTCTATCGTTAAATGTCTATTATTTTCTTTTAAATTTTTCATTAAATATATTCAATAATAAATTCTTTTCATTTTTATTTTGTCTACTTTTTTTCCTAGTAGATCACATGCCATGAACAATAGATCAATAGTAGATCACAAACCTTCGGTAGATCACATATTGGAAGAGCACCCTTTTCGTCTTCCTGGCATTTTGAGCTCATAAGGCCTTCATAGTAAAGATTCATTATTGCTGGGGTTTGGAAATTATCATTACATTCGTTCTTGTACCATATGTCCATCTCTTTCTTAAGGTGACGGTTAATGTCCTTATTTGTGAAGCCATTAATCACTAGAGCTTTAGTAGTGCTGTCGAGTTCTTCACGGGTGTCTTTCCAGGAAGAACAATGAGAGATGGCTCTCCGAACAAAAGCCTTAATGGTGGCTGTTTTGTACCGTCTTGGGCACTCGCTGTCATCATTCAGACACAGGTCAAGATTCATTGGTTTCACATACATAGAGGTATTGAAACTAGTATTAGTTGTCTCTTCAAGGCCATCAAGGATGGGTAGACGTCCTTAGAAGTTGTACTCGAGGGGGAACCTATAATCGTTTCCAGAGGCCGTGTAATAGTGTTTTTCTCAAATATCTAACAAACCGGCTTATGAATTTCCATGAAACTACAGCAATGAATGTTTCAAACATTGGCCTATTTTTTGGTGGTACAATGAATTGACAGATGTGCTTAATTAACCCGTTTACTCTTAGAAAAAAGAGGAACTTCTTCCCTTCCTTCAGAGCGTTTCGAAGAAGTGTTACTTAATCACGTAACTGTGACGTGACAGAGAGGTTCCCTCAACCCTCCTTCGGTGTTTACACCTATGGGTATCCTAGTACCCCCCCCCCCCCCCCTTCCTTCTTGCCTTCTTTCCTTGATTCCCATTGTTATTAGGCTACCGAGTAAATCCCTGTCATGAAAGACTGTGTACTGCACATATAAAATGAGCCGGAAGAGCAATAAAATGTTTTATGGTGGTAGATAATGATTAGATGGTCAACACAAATTATCAAACATAATAGAAGAGGTTTAAAACAGGGGTATGGAATCGCACTGAGAGATATTCTACTTAGACTCCTACAAATTTTAGATTTGTGACTGAAAATAAAATAAAATAAAATTAAATAAAATAAAAACATTAGTAGAAATAGAATTTTTTTTTTTCCTTGAGAGTGATGATGAGTAAAATGTATAAGTGTCCATTTTTTTTTCACCCCTCATAAATCTATGGTTTCCAGCAATTGGTGATAACATTATTTTGGAAAAGCAAAGCTAATGAATACTTTGATACAAGTATATCAGCTTGACATGTAGACAATGTCAATGGGTTTCTCAAAGTAAGGTTGATTGGTTCATTAATTGAAGTCTGGTATAATTCCAGTGACAAAGTCGCAATGATATTTGTCACATACCTTTTAAGTAACAAAAATAGGTACTGGTGCTTATAACGTAAATAAATATATAAAACTGTAGGTTGAAATATAATAAATCTCATGTATGTATGAACACACACACACACACACACACACACACACACACACATATATATATATATATATATATATATATATATATGAATTTCAAAATTTATGAAATGGCCGATATCAATGCCCTTATATGAAACATCTTTAGAAGTCTACCTTCTAAGGAATTAAAGCTACTCTCTCTGGTGAAATTCATATGATAAATTATATCAAACAATGCTCTCTGTCATTTTCTTCCTGGCAATTGATGTATCGAGTAACCTGTGTTGTATGGATGAATGAGTCCTACGGTTTAACGTAAAGAAAACTATATTTCTATTGCTTTACCAACACTTGCTTGAAGTGCGAAATTTAGGGTTAGCATGGCTTCTTTCGTCTCCTGTCATAAGTCTCATTCTTGATCTTCAATGTAAGTGAGTGGGTAAGATATAAAACGTTGGTCTTGTGTTTAGGTAAAGTCTAAAGTCATGAATCACATTACCAGGTATGCTGAACTTTTACTGACAAAGAATTTCGTATTGCTTAGTGTAGGTCATATGACAATTATCTATGGAATTAAACAGGCGTTTAAACAATTCGGGGGATGGGAGGTACAGGGGAAGGAACGTTATAACAACGTCACTGAGGGACGTCATCACTTTTGCGAATGTGTGGGTGGCTAAGACTGGCTTTAGCCTCATTTTCTAAGTAAAAAAGTTAATGCAACGTAATTTGGCATGCACAGTATTTCCCAAAATTAGGCCATTGTATGAAGCGATACCTGCTTTGATATCATTGGAAATCCATCAGTTATTTTAAGAGTTATTTAGAAAAAAAAAACACTATTACACGGCCTCTGGAAACGATATTAGATATCTTGAACTTTTATTTTAATGGCTTAAAGAACAAATTTGATCACACCATACGCGAACAGACGTATTCTTTCACCAGACACCAAATATGTCTCATTTCGAAGGATAATGAGACATATGTACATATTTTTTTACTCTATTATTAAAAGGTTCAGGAACACGTTTCACACAGTCCGATACTCTTCAGACGAGTACTTTGTTCTAGTGATCGCTCTAGTGATACAGCCCATGAGCAACTCATACATTGTTGGTCTGTCAATAAGCTGAGTTGTTAGATTTTGTGGAAATCTCCACTGTGATGGAAATATAATCTCATCATCAGACTCACAACCACGTCACCCATCAGACTCAACACATGTCACCTATAACAGAGTTCAGTGTTCTAGCACAATAATTTATGACAGTCATAATTCCCTTAACGAGGTCATTAATATCAATGTATAAAACACATACATCTACTTATTTTTCATACAAGTTATGTGTATGTGTGTGTATGTCTCTCTTTGATGGTTTGTATTTGCAAGTGACTTCATTTTACTGATTTTTTTTTATTTATAAATCTCTAAGAAGACAAAAGATACACCTATTTCAAAATCTACTGCGGAATATATATTTTTACAGTTAGTGTAAAAAGTCCAATAATCAACATTGGAAGGTAAATATTTGATATAACAGATAATATTTTGAAGATTTTTGTAAAAAAAAAATCATCACCGAAATTAATATATTAGACCTGGTAAAATTGATGATTAGGAGAAGTTGAATATTTTTTATTGTTATATTACGAATATCAAGAAATGTATTCAGTTCTGAAATATAAATACATATGACAGTGGCAGTATGTTACAACATTTATTTCTCTCTCTCTCTCTCTCTCTCTCCTCTCTCTCTCTCTCTCTCTCTCTCTCTCTCTCTTCGTTTAAAGAGCAATCTAATTGACAGCATATGAGATCAAAAGGTTAATGAGAATGTAACGGCAAACAAATAAAAATTCTAAAAAATAAAATAAAAAAACGTGTGTATTGTGACACCTGGGATTTAGATTTATAAACTTTTATCTTATGATGTGAATCAATTGGACATTTGACAGTCGGAACAAAGATTAAACTCAGGATGCAAATGACGAAACGCCTGAAGATTTATTAACAACAGATATTTTTTTTTAGCACAAAGCATACAGTAAGATATCCCATGGTCGCCCACGGGAGAAAAGTGTGAAAGTTAATACATTTCTTGTCTAAATCATTGCATATTCCATGTCAAAATATCACGACTGCTCTCATTGTATTTTAGCCCTAAGAATGAAGGTGTACAAATAAACATTATTGGAATTTCACACAGCATTGTTTCTATACCAATACTAATATACTAGGTGTCATTAGCATGAGTCAATTAAAGATCAGATGTATTTAAATTCCCTGAATAAACAAGATACAAAATAATGATTTTGTTTATATACATAACAATGTATTATTTCTTTTTATATAACAAATGATTTTTCCTTATACTACTTCCTACAAAATATAAGAAAAGTATAAAATTGTAAGGACACATAGAAAACTGCTAATACAAATTCACATCATACATGACTACATATAATATGCATACATCTGCATCTTTCTCTCTTTTTGTCTATATATATATATATATATATATATATATATATATATATATATATATATATATATACATAAATATATATATATATATATATATATATATATATATATATATGTATATATATATATATATATATATATATATATATAGATTATATACATATGCATATATATATATATATATATATATATATATATGTATATATGTATATATATACATATATATATATGTATGTATATATATATATATATATATATATATATATATATACATATATATATATATATATATATATATATATGTATATATATATATACATATATATATATATATATATATATATTTACAGTATATATATATATATATATATATATATATATATATATACACACACATATCAACAACCGTACCTGATCCCTTGTAGAACAAAGACCTCAAAAATATGCTTCTCATTACGTATGTTCATGGTCTTCCTAGACCAGTCCATACATGCAACCTTTCTTGTTATTATTTTCCATCTATTAACTGTTCTTCATATTATGTTTGTTCGTGTCTATTTATTTTTTATATATATATATATATTGTTAGAATAACCTCTACTTTAGTTTGCTCTGGTATTCATGTTGTTTTTTTCTTTTGGTAGGTAGTAGGTTGGCCAGGGCACCAGCCGAACGTTGAGATACTACCGCTAGAGAGTTATGGGATCCTTTTACTGGCCAGACAGTACTACATTGTATCCTTCTCTCTGGTTATGCTTCTTTCCCTTTGCCTAAACATGCACCAAATAGTCTGGCCTATTCTTTACAGATTCTCCTCTGTCCTCATACATCTGACGACACTGAGATTACCAAACAATTCTTCTTCACCGAAGGGGTTCACTACTGCACTGTAATTGTTCAGAGGCTACTTTCCTCTTGGTAAATGTAGAAGAAATCCTTTAGCTTTGGTGAGCAGTTCTTCTAAGAGGACACTCCAAAATAAATCCATTGTTCTCTACTGTAGTCTTGTGTAGTGCCATAGCCTCTGTACCATGGTCTTCCACTGTCTTGGGTTAGAGTTCTCTTGCTTGAGGGTACACTCGGGCACACTATTCTATCTTATTTCTCTTCCTTTTGCTTTGTTGAAGTTTAATTTTGAACCAGTTCAATGAAAAGATCATGAACAAACTACTGATCATGTGGTTCCATTTTGCAATCTAAATTAGAGCCTTAATGTTTTATTCCAAAATGCGCAGAACTGATTAATTTGGATAGATGAATATTAGCTTTAAGCAAATATACCTATCTTGCGCTCTGATTAACTATAACCTGTAGGTCTACACACCAGTTTAATCATATGCTAATCAACAATATGATATTTACTTAATGGAACTTTTATAAGGAATGAATCACCAAGAGTTGACTTAACAGAAACTCTCGGTGTTTACATTTAGATTCTGCCACAGATAAACGAACGGGAGCTTATATGTTGTATCCTGGAAGGTGGAGAAATTCTCCTCGAAAGTACTCTCTTGTTTACACTCCTTATATTGTAAGTTTATCCTTCGATGGATCGCCTGTTTACCTCTATTATCGCTGTACAGTATGCAGCAAAAGTGGTAAAAGGAAACTGGGAATGAGGGCGTTAACATAGAGAATGATTTAAGCAGAGCTCTATAGTCTAATGATAACAATCTATGCATTCCGAATATGAGATCAAAGTTATTTTTGCTTTTGTCGTTGTGTGTGTAAAGCAAATGTTAGGATCGTTATTTCTAAACTTGACATGAATTATTATGTCACTATTTTCATGTTTTAGTCAACGGTATCTACGCATAAACGGGATTCTTCAGATTGGGGAAATAATAGATAAATAATAAATAAATAAGTAAATAAGCAAGGGGGCCGGGTATTATCTTCAATATTATAATTACAATTAATTTTACCTTTCTATATTTTTCACTTTTACTTTACGAATGGAAGACAAAAATCCGGTTAGACATATTCACCCTTAGCTATTATGTGCAAAATCCGCAGAATGACAATAACAACGTATCTTCATTGATGATAATAATAATAATAATAATAATAATAATAATAATAATAATAATAATAATAATAATAATAATAATAATGGGCTCTGCAATCTGGGCCTATGTTATTGGCTTTACAACATTCATAAAATCTAGTAACATACAAAAATCGGTGTCTATATGGTCATGAAGTACGATTTGTGAAATTTCTGCACGGTCTAGGTGTAGTATACATCGTTTTTTATTTTGTCCTAGGCCTATAGGTTTAATAAGAATTATATATTCAGAAACGCGAAGTTCAAATCACCTAAGAGTTAGGCGAGGAGAAGCATACCGAACTATTTATACCTTCACAAGTTGCCTCTAACAAGATCCTAAGTAAATCTCACGAGATGAAACAGAATACAGTAATGGATAATGATTGAGACTGATAATACAAAAGTTATAGGTTAAGTAAATGGTACAACACTATAATCAGATAACACCGTTACGTATAAATCTTGTATACACAAGGCAATGTGAAAAATAAAACAGAAATTCTAGCAAAACTATTAAAAATAAATAAAATTTCTTGAAAAAGACGTCATTATTTTCTTGCAATAATATATTAAAGCAAATTCATAATGAAAGGGAAACTTATTGGAATATATCGTTTTTTACAATACATACATACATACATACATATATATATATATATATATATATATATATATATATATGAATATATATATATATATATGTATATATATATATATATATATATATATATATATATATATATATATAGATATAGATCTATATATATATATATATATATATATATATATATATATTTATATATATATATATATATATATATATATATATATATAAATATACCTATATATATATATATATATATATATATATATATATATAGGTATATATATATATATATATATATATATATATGTATATATTTATATACATCTATATATATCTATATATCGACATATATATATATATATATATATATATATATATATATATAGTTATATATATATATATATATATATATATATATATATATAGATAGATAGATAGATAGATAGGCCAGGAAACCAGCCTCCCGTTGAGTTACTAGTTCTAGAGCAGGGGTTCTCAACCTTCTTAGCCCATGCTCCCCTTTCACCAATTGTTATGATGCCCCCCCCCCCTCCCCCTTATCGTCTTTTCCAAGATTTTCTTTCTCAAAAAGTGCACTAGAAATAATATGCAAGTATGACTAAAAATCCTTTCATTTTTTGTTTTTCAAAATATATTATACATTTACCAACATTACCTATGTATATCTAGAGCAACATGGAAACAAATACTCAAAATCGTACTATGTTATCAGTTATTTCAGTGAATATACTTAAAACGATGCAACCATCAATGAAATTTAAAGGGAGAATCTTCATGACATTGAACCTAATTGATTGTTAATGCAACTAAATTCAACATAGACTTTGATATGCTTGTTAATTCTGATATTTTCATTTATGAACCGACCGTTCCGACTCTATGTCGGCTTTCTTTTCAGTTTTGACCTATGACACAAACGTAACATAATTCACCCAACTAATGAATTACCAGCCAGGGCCTATAAGTAATTGAATTTGCTCCAATATCCTTATCGCCAGTCAATGCCTATTAGGGCAAGGGCGATAACCCCGGGGTCCCGCCATTAGGGGTAGTCGAAACCTTCGGACAGACACAGTGATCTTTGGGAGAAGAAGGTTTCACCACCAAGTACCCCTAGGAGTTGCCTGTTAGTATATTTCATTACAGTCATTGTCATCCTTTTTATCTGATAATAAGAGTCAGTGATTAACTGTTGAACTACAGAAGACATTTCCCTGCTGAATGGTAATGTCAGTTGCAAAAATCATTCATTTATATATATATATATATATATATATATATATATATATATATATATATATATATATATATATATATATAATCGTAGAAGCATCTGCGGCAACGTGGTATAAATTTTCACCCTTGAGGGCTTTAGGCATGCCCCAAGTGCATAAGCACTGGATAATGGGATTTCTAAATTAACTCCGTAGTTTTATAGCGTTATATCGAAAGTTATCAGGATTTCTTTTGATGAAAAAACAAAGAAATTTAGCATCTTATTATTAAACAAAATTTAGACACAGTATAGTGTGAAAAAAGAAATCCAAGTTATATGCACGTTTAAGTAAATAGAGGGACCTATATATAAAAAAAAACAAGGAAATATACTTTCCTGCTTGTGATTTAATAAATTGAGTTGTTTGAATATCTAGATGGTTGTAGCCTGAATATGATTTTCCATTAATTAGGTTTCATTGTCATGAACTTTATAAATAGTGTACGGTTTACCACGATTTATAATCTTCTCTAGTAAGAATATGTCAAAAATGTTTCGTTGAATCTTACTCTCGCCTATCAGAATATATATCACATAGAAAGATATACACTACATCTACACTAGGGGAAGGACCTGAGCTAATATATTGCAATATTATGTTCTTATCAGCTGACCTTTCCCATTTCAAAAAATTTGAACCTTATCTTTGAAATTCAGCTGAAATATTTCTCCAATATTCATATAAGAGATTCTTTATGAATCTCCGTAAATAGAAGTGTTAAAATCATTTACATTAAAGAACATTGTAAGTTTTGGGGGAAATTGAATTATATTCCAGTTTTTACTCTATTCGGAATCTGCAATAAAGATACACGCTTGAATTGCCTAAAGTGTGAAAAAAAAGGCTCCATAAAATATGTAGCATTACATTACACTAGCCTCGAGGGTCAGTAAGTAGTTGATTCGAAAGAACATTTATAGTCCTTGACTAACTTCCACATAAAACTTCCTCACTTCAATATTAGGAGAATTTGTTTGGATTGAGATGGCAGAATGAAGTCTCTTTTGTACGTCCATTGCCGACCGGAAAACCCTCACAATAAGCATTCTATACATGCATACATATAAAACACACACAATCACACACAAACAGCCACAGACACACACACACACACACACACACACACACACACACACACACATATATATATATATATATATATATATATATATATATATATATATATATATATATATATATATATATATATATATATATATATATCTATATATATATATATATATATATATATATATATATATATATATATATATATATATATATATAGATATATATATATATATAGATATATATATCAAAGCAATGTCGTGCTCAAATAGAAATATATTTCTACCTCATACTTGGGATCGAGCTCTATCCCCTTCTAATGAAAGGCCAGGTCGCATCCAACCATTTCACTAGAAGCCAAAAAAGAAGTTGGAACCTAACTGCTAATCTGCAGTTCAGGATTTACCTGTAGAGACATCAGTCTTTTACCAGCGAGTTTTCTCCGACTTGCCGGCCCACCAGGTGACACAATTGATAGTAATACATTCAAATTAACCGTAATGAGTCAATATGGATAAATATCAACACAATATCGGGCTCAAATAGAAATAAATTTCTACATCATACTTGGGATCGAGCCCTATCCTCTTCTAATTAAAGGCCATGTCCCATCCAACCATTCCACCTGAAGCCATAAAAGAAGTCGGAACCTAACTGCTAATATGCAGTTCAGGATTTACTTGGCCAAACTTCAGTCTCTTACCAGCGAGTTTTCCTCGACTTCCCGGCCCAACAGGTGACAAAATTGATAGTAATTCATTCAAATTACCCCTAATTAGTCAATATTGATAGATATAAACACAATATCGTGCTCAAATATAAATAAATTTCTACCTCATACATGGGATCGAACCCTAGTCCTAACGCTATATATATATATATATATATATATATATATATATATATATATATATATATATATATATATATATATATATATACATATATATATATATATATATATATATATATATATATATATAGATATATATATATAAATATGCACACACACACACGCACACACACACACACACACACATATATATATATATATATATATATATATATATATATATATATATATATATATATATATATATATATATGTATGTATATATATATTTATATAAATATATATATATATATATATATATATATATATATATATATATATATATATATATATATATATATATGCGTGTGTTTGTGTATGAAGGTTTATGTGTATATATATTGTAGTTATTAGGTGTATCATATCCATTTTAACCAATCACCATTTTTTCTTGATCCTCAGCAGAACATTATGATCACCCTAATGAGATTTTATAGTTTCATTTATCAATATTCGCTTGATATGTTACACTTTTCTTTATAAGGATATAGAGAAATCAGATAAACCGAATTCTTATGATATTTAATGAAGTCCGTTATCAATAAACCTCTCCATTTAACTATGATAATAGATTATTTTGTATTAATTTCAAGGTTTATCTCAAGAGAATAGTGTTTTGGCAGTTTTAATGTTAATAGGATGCGTTAAACTTGACCTTCAACTCGCAAGTTTTGCTAGCCTTTTAATCTTTGGAAATGAGGAACAATGTTGGTTCTGAACTGAAAGGCTCAAAGAACAGGGTAAAATGTTGCTCACATATATCAACATTATTTTGCAGTCATTGATAAGCGTAACCGACAAATACGATAAATTCTATGTAGTCTTCCTAATATGCTGATAGATGAAATTCTACCCATGCAATTTAAGAGAAAAAAGTTTCTTCGTCTATAATATTTCCGTTAGAATATAACAATATTATTCTTATGGAAAAATAATCGTCACCAAATCCGTATGTTAAAGATTATGATTTCTATATAAGAGACAAATATTTTTATTTATTACAAATGGCTTTTCCCAGGCAAATCAAAGTAACAAAAAAAAAAAAAAAAAAAAAAAAAATAGCACGAGGAACAGAAACCTTGCCAAGAATTTAAAGAGTATCATGGAATCTGGAACAGTTTTAAACTTCCAAACAAAAGAAACGCAGTAAATTTCATAAGCAAACGTGTGAGACTGATAAACCTCTCAATGTTTTTTAGGAAGAATCAGTGGTCGTCGGATTTTCCTTTTATAAAGCTAGCTTTTTTAAGTTTTTTTTTTTATATTTGGTGAAAATTACAGATTTTTTGGCGAGAGGAATATTCTGATTCTTTTTTTGTACATAATAGTATATAAAGCCGATGAGGGAAACTTATATACATAGTCCAATAGTTCTCTGATCATTTGGGGATAATACGAATGAAAAATTATCAGTGATGTAAATATGACTGTTTTACAATTCAATTAAGTATGAAAAATATTTTTTTTTTTGTGCTATGTATGTGAAAAACTTTGCTGTATTTTTTTTTGTTTTCGTAAAAAATAAATCTTATATATATATTATCTTATATGTATCGCAAAAACATTACCTATTAAAAAATTACTACAGATCATAAATATCCTTAAAATTAACATATATTTAGGAAATAAATTCCTTATAAAAATTTTGAATGGTGATCTAAAATTTATATTGATTTATTAAGAATGAACCATGTTTCATGATATATATTACGTTTGCAGTTTTTAATTACGCTCGAAGTTAGAAAAACTAAGTTATATTCACCAAACGGTGTGAAATAAGAAGGCCTATAAGGTACAAGATAAGAGGATATACAGCAGTCACGCATTCCTTTTACTTAATGATAAGAAAGAGGAAAATCTTATAGACACTCTGTTCAAAGGGAGAATGCTGGATGCTCTGGCAATTAGCTAGATGACAAAAATGTTTATATATATATATATATATATATATATATATATATATATATATATATATATATATATATATATATATATATATATATATATATATATATATATATATGTATATATATATATATATATATATATATATATATATATATATATATATATATATATATATATATAGGAATCAAATTATTTTACAATTACTCTAATATGACTTTAAATGACCAGATCTTCATCTCGTTTGCAAAATGAATTGCGGAGTACATCAATCAGATGACAAAAAACTCACTCATCATATATTTTTAATCAGAATTCTGATTATTTTTGTTTAGGATTTTGTAATGTTTCTTTTTTTTTATTTGTATATCCGAAGAAATTAAGAACTTTTGACATGAGTCTTATGACTTTTATATAGGCGAAACTATCACTGACAAGAATAAATTTTTCAGAGCAATTTTGAGATTATATTTAAATTAAGAAATATGTTATTTTTAATACGGATTAATACTATTATTATAATTTGTGTAATTTTTATTCTAAAAAAAACCCTCTTTTTACTTATTTTATTAATTGGTTAATGCTAGGCTATAACCCTAGTTGGAAAAACAGGATGCTGTAAGTAAGAGGGTTAAATAATATCAGTTATAGATATCAATACAGTGATTGAAAAATAAATATGTTTGAAGTCAAGAGCAGGCTGCGTATAATTTCCAACACATTTTAGAATCCATTCGGCGCTTTCCTGACTTACGCAACGTGCCCACATTTAATTAATCATTTTCCTTCCATGAAACCTCTAATGAATTACCCCTAGGTATTATAAATTTAACGGTTTGATGTTAAAGAAAAAAAAGTTGACCAAATAAACGCTTTCTTTAACAGACATATTTTCAAGTGAGATTTTCTTAATTGTGAAAAGTTATAATTTTGTTATGTTTCGAGGTTCAATAAAAAAAAAGGGCACCTGAAACAAAACTTGAATAAGAGACACGAATATGAACGAAAAATAAAATATTTATCAAAAGATATCTCCATCTCAAATTTTATGACTATAATGTTCAGTGTATCAATATTATTATTATTATTATTATTATTATTATTATTATTATTATTATTATTATTATTATTATTATTATTATTATTATTATTATTATTATTGTACGCGACCTGTCAGAAATATCAGCTAGATATTTAGCTAGACATGCATAAAAACGTAGAACCCTTTAGCCAGGGTATCACTACTCCCTCTCTTTACTACCCTAGTATTATTATTATTATTATTATTATTATTATTATTATTATTATTATTATTATTATTATTATTATTATTATTATTATTAGTGATAGTGTTTTCATCTGTTTCCTTACATAAATGTTATTATTGTTTGTGTGGGAAGTCAAGATCCATCTAATAGAGTATGTATGGGAAATATATTGAAACAATGGTAATGCTATTCAGTAGGATCACTACGTCCTTAGCAGTAGGCAAAACGTGTGTATTTAAACGGAAAAGTTAATACTGATTAATGAAGTTGGATGAATCTATCATAATAATGTGTATTAAGTCACCATGATTGCATGCTATGAACAAAAAAGATATCTGGTGTTTGTTCAAGGCTTTAGAATTAGATTCTTCACTGAGAAAGGAAATGTTCTTCTTAACCCTTTACAGTCAACGTGCCCATTTTGGGAAGATTACTTTCATTTGTATCACCAGCTTAATTTGTTGATAAAAGAGTTTTATTTTTATATCTATAATAATTGATATATAATTATATATTATAAATATATATTCCAAGAAAATTCAAGTTTTACTTATTTTCTTTTTACTCATGCTCTTTTGCTTTATTTTTTTCTAAATATGACACAAGAAAACAATTAGGTTTTTTATTATGAGTACAAAAGTTATTTTTACTTTTTTATTCACCCTATATTCCTGAAGTACTTATTATTTGATAATATATTACTCTTATAATATTGAATATTACCATAATAGTTATGTGAATGATTTATTGAAATGTTCCAAAGATGGGAACGTTGGACACTTGGGCATACTGTATACCCTGATTTAACCAACATCCTGCACGAACATGTTGAGCCACTCTCTACTGAAGTTGTCACAACAAGTATCACTCTGTTCATGTCTCTGCCTTAGAGGATAATTAGTTTGAGTTTTGTGTTTGCTGTGGGAGCACCACGGATGAGGAGTGTCATCATAGATCTAATCCACTCAGCCTGGTAGCCCGAAGTTGAAGATCATCGGTAGTGTGCAGCCAATATTTTAGCAACCTTGCAAAGCTATTCTCTCAGTGAGGAGGTACTGGACAGACTCCAGGCATGAAGCCGAAGTAAAGTTATGGCTTTATGAAAGATGTTTTTATGTAGCTCTGTAGATAATGTCGTGGAGAGAGTTTTCTCGGGAACTCCGTAGGTAGTTGGAGAAGGTCTGGGAACTATTACGCCGGATGTCATAGTGGGGTTCTCATAGTTATCGACTGGATCTCACTTATTCTGGCCTAGTTGAGGGATCCTCTCTCCAGACAGAATGGAGGAAAGGCGCACACCTTGATGTTGTCCCACCAATGGTGCCTACCCGAGAGCCTCGGGATCCGGGACTATGGAACAGAATGTGGGAGCCTGAAGTTCAGGGATGTTGCTACCCCATCCCACAAAGCTGGGAATATCACAGGCTTATAGGAACACCAAGTTGACCCATGTTCATCTCAGTGTCTCTACTGCTAGAAGGGCCCAGTGTTACGAACAGGTAGCTCCTTTTTCGTTTATCTTATGCCCTATGGTGGTGTAAACTCTCTCCAGCACTACCGAGTAACCCGACAGGAACTGCTAGAATAGTTTGACGGCTAGGAAAGCAGTCTTCCTCTCTGGGAGATTTATGTGCTGGTACCTTCCTGACTCGGACCACTGGCCGAAGATGGTATGTTGTCGAGGGTGACCCCTCCCCATTTTTTTTTCGATACATCCGCCTAAGGAATCTGTCTAAGTGGGGGGAGGACAAGAAGATCGACTCCCTTGCTGAGGCTCTCGTCTACCAGCCACCTCCCGAGGTCTGCCTGTACCCCTGTTCTATCCAGACTAGGGAATCCGGGGAAATTTTTGCCGGATTTCCACCGGATTCGAGCCTCAACTTCCGAAACCGAATCCTGAGGCTCCTGTATGGAGCTAGACCAGTCAGCATTGATAGGACTATGGAACAAACAGCGGAAGGCTGGTAGATCTTTCCATCTGGTGGGGAGATTCTCTACATGTCGATGGTCATACCCAGTTATATCCACTTTCGGCGGGGAGCAGATTGCCTTCGCGAGGATTACCATGCTCCTCCAATCTTGGCCAAGTCTTAGACGTCTGTTTCAGAGGTGAGGCAGAGTAGCCAATGAACCTGCTATGATCCGACGATCGTCTATTCCTCTTGGGAGACAAATATCTATTGTCTCTGCCCAGGATGAGACTAGGGTAACACTGTCGTGCAATGTGTATGCCTGAGGGGTAACGTTCTTGACTGGTATTCGCCAGACTGGGGTTCGTGTCCCACTCAAACTTGTTAGTTCCTTTTGTCACTGCAACCTCACCATCCTTGTGAGCTAGGGATGGGGGTTTGGGAGAAGCTATAGGTCTACCTGCTGAGTCATCACCAGCCTTTGCCTGGCCCTCCCTGGTCACAGCTTGGATGTCGATGGGGTTTGGGCGGAAATCAAATGTAATAAATGTGTCAACTTACAGGCCAAGGCTGCAGTCAAAGAAATGGTGGTGGAATATATTTTCGCAACTACAGAATCTCTCCATTGTAGCTGCCTACAGATTCTGTTAGCATGGGAATCTTGACTCACATGTGGCCCATGAAGATTTCAGACATGAAATAGCAGAAATGCTGGGTAATTCCAGACATCTAGAAACAGACTAGGAGGGCCAACATCACTAGTACCATGGGCAGTACGATATGATAAGGTGAATCGCTTTTTGGAGCAATGATCTCAAGGAAGGTGTTATGTCTGCAATAAAGATACACGCTTGAATTGTCTAAAGTGTGAAAAAAAGGCTCCATAAAATGTATAGCATTACATTCCACTAGAAGTGAGTCCAATGTCTGTAAGAAGTTGGATGTTTCTCAAAGAATAAAAGATTACAGGACCTTTGTCATCACATTTAATGTAATATATATATTTATATTTACTCCAACAATTACCATTTATTTAATTATTTTCTTGAAAAAAAAGAATTTTCTGATTCTGTTTGAATGTTGTTCCCTTAAGTGTCCAACTTTCCCGTCTTGGGAAGACACCAAATTAATAAAGTAAATAAAACTTATATTTTTGGTGTTTTATTATCGTATAATATCAAGCATTCAAGACCTATTTTTATAGGGTAGCTTCTTAGAAAATTTTTTAAATATTACATTACGTTTAGTCTGCTTCTACAGAAACATGCATTAGTAAAGAAAATAAGCTTTAGATATGAAATAAATTTTTCTCCTACTCTATTTATTGAAGAAGTTACAAAGAAAATAAATTATGCTATTAACATTCCCTGTGATCATGATGACCAAGCTGAGTGTGTTAACTATCTTATGAGAGTGAGTATAAGTGAATATGATACCATGTGCCCACCGATGGAAAATACTATAACTGTAAGAGACCAATCTCCTTTGTTTGATGGAGAGACTTTGGAAAATAAAAGGGAAAAAAAGACTTAAAGAAACAAAGTGGAATAGGATAAAAACTGAAAGTACTTTGGTAGAATACAAATCTGATGCATGTCAATATAACTACCTACTAAGAAGGAAAAAAAGTGAATGATATAAGAGAAAGATCCTCGAAGCAGCAACAGACATAAATAAGATATATCGTCTCCTGAATGGTATAATGTGAAATGTAAAAGAAAATAAGCTACGTGGTGGATACAGTGGCAAGGAACTAGCAAATAATTTTCTGGTATTCTTTAGAAACAAAATTGAAAATGTAACCCGGTCATTCGTAAATACTCAACATCGGATTAATGACACACAAAGCACACAGACAAAATTAATACGATTTAACAACATAACACAAAATGACATCACCAGAATAATCAAGAGAGCAAAGAAAACAAACTGCGCGATCGATCCTATGCCAATATCTGAAGTAATTGGATAGAGAAACTTTTCTAGTCTAGCCAAAATAACAATGAGAATAGCAAATACAAGCATTAATAAATGTAAGTTTCCTAAATCTGAGAAAATGGCTATGTTTTATCTCAAAATTGCTTGAATACGTGATTCTTGAATTAGTAGTCAGCCACTTACAAGTAATAGAAGCTTTGCCGGACAACCAATCTGCTTACAGAAAACAATACTCTACGGAGACAGTCATCTGCTCTGTTGTAAATGATATGCTAGAAATGATGGATGAAAAAAAATTTTGTCTCTTAATTCTGCTCGATCTCAGTGTTGCTTTTGATAGTGGTACATGAACTGCTACTAAATGATCTACGGTCCATCGGCGTTGAAGATCAAGCCTTCGAATACCTAAAAGACTACTTAGTTGGTAGAAATTACTGAGTACAAATTGGGAACTGTGATTCATCATAAGAACCCTTAAAGAAACGGGTACCCCAGGAGAGTGTACTTGGCCCAATTTTATTCTGCATCTATACTATTGGTGTATCGAGAATACTACAGAGGCCTGGCGTAAAGTCTAAACTATTAGCAGAAGACAAACAATTTTACTTCTCCATAAATGATATAGATGACACTACTGAAACTCTAAACCGAATCCTTGATGGTGTTAGAGAATGGATGACATTTACACCACTAAAATTAAATGAGAACAAAACTGAATTCACGGTGGTGGGCAAGAGAAACAGCGAGAGAAACTTAGGTGATATTCAAATGAACATAAATAATGGCTCGGTGCCGTTATCTAGTAAAGTTCGAGATCTAGTGTAAATCTTGACAGCAACTTATCTCTAAATGCCCAAATAAATAATGTAATAAAAACTGCTGGTTATCATCTAAGAAATATTGCGTTTATAAAAAACTAACTAGGCAAAAATTATGTAAAGAAACTTGTGATAAACTGTGTTATTACCAGGATTGACTATTGCAACTCTATCTATTACAATTTACCGAAAGTGTAACTTAAGACATTACAAAACATAATAAACAGAGGAGCAATACTGATAAAAGGCGTCCCAGCTAGAGAAAGGATCACCCCTATACTAATTGATTTGCACTGGCTACCGATTAAAGCGAAGATTGAAGTTAAAATAGACACGATAACCCACCAAGTTATCAGAACCGGGCGTCCAAAATACTTAAGAGAATTGCTACATATTGCGCAGCCAACAAATCGTGTCGACACGAGAATAGTTACAGATAGCTTCAAACTTTTGGAACCTACGTCTACTGTAGGCTCCAAAGACTTTGAATATGCAGCCCCGAGACTATATAATAAGCTCCCAAGAATCATTCGAATGATTGAAGACATTAAGGTTTTCAAGAGGAAACTGAAGACTTTTTTATTTCATGAGTCTTTTGACATTGACGATTTAACAATAAATGAAGAATGCGAGACTTGAAACGTTAATTACTCTGAACGAACAAGGTAAAATGACAGTGGAGGTCCTGTAGAGAGTGGGGTTCCCCTGCACTATGGGACCAGAAAAGCAGCCATCAAAGTAAGTAAGTAAGTATTAATGAATATGAATATATTCAAAGAAAAAGAAGAACTGTCATGTTGCAGAGGTGTTTCA
>NC_090747.1:58314688-58349688 GCF_036898095.1 Palaemon carinicauda | reverse complement strand
CTCACTGATTTTTCAGCTAAAAATTGTCACATAAGATCAAAAGTGACTGCCAGTGAATGCCTACAGCAGGTATGGCCATGAACGTTGGCAGGACCAAAGCTTATAAATACTATATAATCACTTGAAATACCATTTAAATATATTTATTGTTTTAGGAGTTATCTAACCCGCCGCTGAATATATCAGCTGCTACCCCCCCCCCCCCCCTTCCCATTCCCTCTGCTCCGAAATCTATGGTCAGGGAGTGACTAAGCCATGGGTTGTGTGAGATATCTTGGAAAAAATTTGGCATTTTATATAAGGTCACTCACTTCATTCGCGGATAATAATAATAATAATAATAATAATAATAATAATAATAATAATAATAATAATAATAATCAGTGACTTGAATCATCATAAGAAAAAGCCATTACTTCTTAAATCAAAATTGCCATTATTTCTCAAATTGGCTTTAAAATAACGTCAACAAACTTCCATTTACAATGGAACCGACGTTTTGAATTTTACGACAATGATTCTATCTGCCCCAATACTCTCTTAAAGACCATTTTACATTAAATCACAAAGAAGCCTAAGCCACAGAAATATGCAAATGTGGGTCTTTGGCTGAAACATCGACGGTTATTATCGCAAATAATAAACAGTCCCTGAGAATAATTCAAAAGAGGCTTTATCCGAAACACACAGTATATGCATCTTGCAACAAGAAACCGACTTAGGGTAATTGATAAAACTAAAAACTTTTGAATTATACATTCCCCTTTTAATGTTATTAGTATGTTTTAATCTTTCGAAATATGTTTTGTAAAAAGAACGTTAGAATTGGTAATCAGTAATATTTTCCCTGGATGTGGGTCTTTAACATTCAGCAGTACAAAGGAAGGGGGTGTGATTGTACTTGAATGGTTGGTTCGATTGTTTAATATGTTTTATATTGTTAATGTTATCATTAGACTGGTTGTGTGCGTGTATTGTACAACTATATAAAGGTAAGGAAGATGTGCACGAGTGTTGCAATTCAAGGGATATTATTTTAAGTGGGGATGTAAGTAGTAGGTTACCTAGGACACCAGCCACCTCGTGAGATATTACCGCTTGAGGGTTTTGGGGTACTTTGACCTGCCAGAAAGCACTAATGTTTGGATTTGGCGAAACCATTTATGATTATTATCGCCAATATTATACAGTCGCTGTGAATATAGCAAAATCAGCTTTATCTGGATCACAGTATATGCCTCATGAAACGAGAAACAGACTTATTGCAATAGAAGCAGTTATGAGAAAGTTGATAAACCTATAGGGTTTTGAATTACATAATTCCCTGTGAATGTGATTAGTATGTTTTAATTTTTCGATAACCGGATTAAAGAGAAATATAATTCATAAAATGAACGTTAGTATTGGCAATATGCAATATCTTCCCTGGATGTGCGTCTCAAACTTTCAATACTACATGTAAGGGGTATATGTACTTATCTTTTTGTATTGTGTCTCTCTTCTCTTCAGCGAATGCGATAATATCTCTCTCTCTCTCTCTCTCTCTCTCTCTCTCTCTCTCTCTCTCTCTCTCTCTCTCTCTCTCTCTCTCTCTCTCTCTCTAAAAGCTTCAATATAATATTGCGGTCGGGCAAGGCGAAACTGAATTCCACTCAGCCATGGTCCATCAGTTCGGGAGTTTAGGAGATTCTGGAAAGGGAGAGTCCAACATCACTTCGGGTTAGTCATCCATCTCTCGGTGATTTTGGGGGAAGGAATATGGATGCACATGTTTTCCATTTAGGTCCTGGAATAATTCATTCTATTACTCATTACATGAATCCCCAAACAAACAAGGTTTCTGTTTGTTCGCAATGGAAGTTTTCGTATTAGTTTCTTTACATTTAAGATGAAAAACATTGCCTACCTGTTTAGGCATTGTTCCGATCTGTTTCATTCACATATAATTTTCCATGGAGCAGATCCTTCATCATATTGACTGAAATTGAGTTTATTTAATCTGGGTTATCCTCATAGATTAAAGTTTCATTATTTTCATAAACACCCAATATCTGATTTTTCTCCAGAAATTATTCTGACTAAAGAGCAATAATCTATCATTTAATAATTGGAGTAAATTATTTCTATTTAAGAAAGAAATAAATAGAAAAGGAAAATAAAAATGCTGCTGGGAAAAGATACCTTTCCAGGGCTGAGTATTTGTTAGCTCCAGTGACCAATTTTAAACGTTTTTATAGACCCTCACCAGTTGTATTATCTTGTCACTACAATAAAATTTCTGTTTATATATACAAGGTAGTTTCAAAATTGATAGGTGGGGTTTTCTATTTCTTTTTTCTTTATTATCTACACACAGAGAAAAATTCGACGTTCGTATCAAATTACCGATGCCTATCCTATGCATAGATGTTGATTATTTCACTCTCAGTGTTTCAAATCCAATTACTTGCGATATATATTTTATTTTTTTATTTTAGAGGAAAAAGTTTCCTCTATCGATTTTAACTGTATCGTAAGTGTTCATAAGGATGCTCCTCCGCTTGGAAAGGAAGATTTATTATAGAATCTTCCTATCATATTGTTCCTTGATAAATCTCGCTGCCAGACCTTGGTGTATCATCAATTAAAAAAGTTTAATATCTTCAACAAATAATGATCTTACAATACCGATTTAAATTGGTTTTATATAAAATAACATAATAAGAGATAGGCATATTCGTAATTTTCCTATCACGTACTAAGCGTTTTCTTGGTATTGAATTGGGAGTATTTTTTTTATTTTTTATCATAGACATGAGAGTGTAGTTATCAGACTTTGAGAGACCCTTTGAATAACATATATAAATTGCTGTTGGACTGTGAAACTTGTCATTTCATGAAACGTCTAAATATTCAATTGGCTGATTTCCTCAGGCATATCATGCCACGAGGAATAACTTCAGTCATTTCATGTAATGCCCGTTAACATATCACTTTTATTTCACAGCTTGATTATTTGAAGTTCCGGCTTGATGATAACAGAAAATTAGCCAAACTAGTGATCCACTTGTCCATGAAACAATCATATTTCAAACATGAACCGTATGTGTGTGCGTATGTATCCATGTGTGTGGTTTGTGTGTGGTGTGTAGAAAGATATACAGCCAATCTCAACTCATTCTTGATAAGACCAGGGTCAGACAAAGAAATATACTTCTGTCTCCCAAGTCATTAGGTGAAGGAAGAGTGTAAGGACTTAAAAATGACAAGTTGCTACCTAATTACATCGGCAAGTTGATCTGATAGGCATGCAGTTATCATCCCAGGTTGATTACCTCCGCAAACTGAGTTGAAAGGAGGTTATGTTTTACCATCCTTTTGTGTGTTTGTGTGTTTGTTTGAGTGTCATGTAAAGGAAAAAATTTCATACTGAATAAGGTGATATGTGTATTTGATTATGTATTTTAAGAATTTTGTTCGTTAGTTAAACGAGAGAGAGAGAGAGAGAGAGAGAGAGAGAGAGAGAGAGAGAGAGAGAGAGAGAGAGAGAGAGAGAGAGAGAGAAAAAAAAGAAGTTGGAGTGAAGAGGTACTTCAGAGCCAATATTGATGAAAAGTGCTTAGTCGCAGGTAAAGTTAGCGAAAACAACCGGCCAAACGATGAAACATACCGAGTGACTCACGCGACTGAAATGCACACCAAATAGCTTGCCGAGAAACCGGAAGTGACATATGTATGACGCTACCATTACGTCAGAAGAAGGGACCAATAGAACACAAGAAGAGTCACATGTCGTGACGCAATTACAACGCCCTTTTTCTGGGATACATAAGCAACAAACGCATAGTGGAAGCGGCTCTATCCTACAAGTAACCGCGATAATTGGTTGTCCCTTCTCCCTCACCCCCCCCCCCCCCCCCCCCCGCGTCATGGGGGAGGCCCTACCTCTGGTGCACAGTTGGCCTGCACTAACTAAACGTCAAGTTAACAACAAGATATTTTACAAAGACGGACAACGAAGGGACCGAGTTCCCTAACTGCCAACAAATTACCTTTTAACCGGGAGGTATAAGATTATCTTCGATGAAGGAGAAATTACCAAGAAGAGTGTCAATGAGTGGAAACATTTATGAAGAAGCGATTCCCTAATTGCCCACAGCGAACTCGGAGTTCGCATCCCAAATGCTGAAGTGGTAGCAGAAGTCTACGGTTGCAGCCTCCAATCTTCAAGAGTTTTTATTGTTCCAGTCTGCATTTAAACCGAAATTATTCCACGTAGAAGAATACTGTAAAACTAATGTACATCAAGTTCAAGAAGTAAAGTTAAGGAACTATACGGCATTTCACCATCACCCACTTTCCTGAGGGTCTTATTCTAAATAATTAATTGCACTGATATGCTTGAAAGAGATACATTTATTTAATTAAAATAATATTGAAGTGGTGCTTAATAAAAGAAATAGAAAAAGCCCCAACATCTCATCACAAATGGTGGCAGCTTAAATGGATAAAATGCCGTGGGATATTTTTCAGTGCATATATTAATGACTAAATTCTTCCAGATACCAGTTGTACACCTTTGCAGAATAAACATCAAGATGCCCAATAACAGTGAGGATGTGAGACGAAACAAGAATTTAAACTCAAGAAATCATTACCTAAGCGAAGAAGATAAAAAAAAAGAACAAGAAAGAAGAAATGTGAGTAAAAGAATCTTTCTTAATACGTCTCTCAGTTTTAAAGTGAAAAACTTGTCTCTCGTTTAAGAATAGAATTTTTTTTTTCTTTTTTTCGCTAGGGTTTCTTGAATGATGCATAAATTATTGTGTATTTTTTTCTTGTGTAAAATAAAATGTATTGTGATTTTTTAAAAGTGATGGTAATGATGTTATCAGCCCAAAGAATATAGAAGTGAAATATGATTTAGAATTACACAAGTCGGTGAAAATTACAAACGAGAAACTTCCCCTAAAAATGTAAGTTTAAAGAATTAACACAAATTACTAACCCCGCTAACATGAATTCAGTAGGGAAATTAACACAGTTTTTGTGAAAATATAGGTAGGAATAACCAAGATAAAAGAAGGTTAGTGAAATATACCGTGTGTAAGTGGTTAGCTGATATTGAAAGTAGAATAGTTAGTCTGAGAATAAACAATGAGACAGCAGAATTAAACAGGCTATGGTAACCGTGAATACAAATGAAAGTGATGCTCACATAACCTTGAATGGTAAGTAATTTAAAAATGTAGCAAATTGGAGTGAGTTTCAAAAATGATGTAGGCAATTATGGCGATCAGCCAAAGAGACAGACAGGTTAACAAATCTACATAAGTTCCTATAGGTAACATATGAGGGTGGCTCGGTAAATGAAATTGCCACACAAATGGAGGATCACGTAGCAACAATAAAAAGGACATGATTCCTTTGCTAAAGGTAAGTTTATTGCTAATGATAATTCCCTATATGTAGAAATAAATAATGCATTAAAATATGTGACAAATAGCATCCTAGATATGAATTTTACGAAAAGAAAGGGAAAATAGCAAAATGATAGGAAATCAGGAAGTAAAATCCTAAGGGACTAATAGCCACAAAATCCTACCAGAGAAATTTTGAGTAATTTAAATAGATGCAGGGAAGTTAGAACAGTAGACTGGAACGAGGCGCAAAAATTACCCTAGAGTTAAACAGAATAATGGGCAGAAATTTAGGTCAGAGACAGTTAAAAGAAATAAAGATGACATAGTAAGTCTATGGAAAGATTACATAAAAGGGGATAGAAATCAGGTAAAATAATGAAAAAAAATGGAGACATATAGGGCAAACAGGCAGGCACAGAAATAAAGAACCCCATCATGAAATAAAGACACTTCTCAGAACGCCCTCCGGCACAAAGAAAGTGAAATACAAACCCTCCAAATAGTGAAAAGAAAAGAATTAAAATTAGTTAGCTGGATAGAAAAGAAGTCAGGAAGACGAAAATTTTATATAGGAAAGATAGGCATATGTAGCGGAGGTACATCCACGTTGCAAGTGACTATTTTATCTTATAGAAACTCTGGCGAATACAGTTGATATACTAGGATACAATAGTGATAGAATATTGTGAAATACCTGCTTCCAAATTTTAAGGGTGAAAATAAATTATTTGCAGAAATGAAATACCAACAAGTAAAAATCAAGGGGTATGAACCGTCAGGTTAGGTAGAGAATTAAATGCCAAAATGTGCCAAATAATGAATAAAGATGTCATTTTTTTTAGTAACATTTCCCAATAGAGCCTTAAGTTATCGTTCAAAAACGATACAATGATGAAGTATGAATTTTATTTTTGAGAAGTGCAGGCTTAAAATAAAGAAAAAAAAATGAGATAGTCAGGGTATGATTCTACTTGTCAAAGACAAGTCTTTTACAAAACTGGCCACTTTGTAGGAGACGAATTTGACAGGAGAAACAGACTC
Source organism: Palaemon carinicauda (assembly GCF_036898095.1). Lineage (NCBI taxonomy): Eukaryota > Metazoa > Arthropoda > Malacostraca > Decapoda > Palaemonidae > Palaemon > Palaemon carinicauda. The sequence continues at coordinate 58,343,245 of NC_090747.1, read as the reverse complement.
CAGAATAAGAAAGGGAAATGGAAATTGATTAGAAAGACAAGAAGAAAGAGAGTTAAGAAATAAGAAGAGTAGCCAACAATAGATATACTCCTTGTGAATATATGACAGGCGCCATTTAAATGAAATAGAATGTCGACAGAAATACAGTGAATAAAATAGAATAACCTAAATAAAGAGGGAATTCCAAGAAATAAATGTCATAGGCAATTGAAGCTATAGGCTTATAGAATTAAAAGAAATATGTTGTTGTTAGCCACAAAGATTTAAGATGAAGATATAGGCATATGAATAATAAATGAGCTATGATGCTATTAAGTAAATAAAGCCTGATCAGTACTGAAAATACAAAAAGCTAGAATTTAGCTAGAGAAGTCATAATGATACCTTAATAAAAATAACCCGCAGAGATAAAGAAGATAGGTTAGCTAAAAATAGGACGCCAGAGTCTGTAAAAAGAGACAATAATGCAGTTCAGATGAAGGAAAATACAAGCACACTAATTAATCAATACTACTCCGGATAAAATAACTCATCTGAATGGCGGGTAATGACTTCTAAAATAAAGGAGTAGAGATTACAGTTAAGTAATCAGAAAGGGGCAAAATTTACCATAAGGAGCATAGAAGTAGGGATAGATGAGAAATAGGCGGAGATTAGCCATTGCAGGGGATAGGTTAGGCAGAATAGAAATGAAACATCGGCGCCAGAGAACCTGCCAAAACTTGTTAATACTATGTTAATACCGGTATGAATTATGAAATATTACCTATCAGCCAACGCCCCATAAGAGACGCGGTGAGTATTAAAATGAATTAATAAGTCTCCTTATAAATCTCCCGAGATATATTACCCAATGAGGATAGACGTATTAGACTAGTTAGATCATCATAAGTAGAATATAACTGACATGTCTATCCCGATAATAAATAATGTTTGGCTCGATTATTGAGGAGTAAAATACATAGAGAATATTGTAAGTACCATGGTCAAAGAATAAAAGCCATTCACGGCTATTAGCATTTCGAAGAATGTTAGAAATTAGAGTGAAGTCGACGGGCTCACTCAGCTCCTTTAACTATTAACAGAATGATGATCTAAATTTGGAGACAATGAACAAGCCTATAGAATGATGTTACTAAGTTTAGTAAAAATATAGAGCCATAAGAATAATAGAACTATTCTAAAATAGGAGAATAGCAGGATAAAGAGCCAGATTAAAGAGTGACACATCACTAGATTTGGATAGGGTAAGTAAAAAGAGTAGATAGGTTTAAGATATGTAGAGAAATAAGGGTTAAAGTGGAAATCCTGCTCCACTAAGATTTGACAGATGTAGAAGTTTTTTGGGGAATGATAGGATCTTAGGGATAATAAGCAGTATTTGCTAAATTACCCAAGCCTTAAAATAAAGTTAACCTAAAAATATGTAGTGTGCAAATGAAATAGAAGGCTATAAATAATGAAGAGAAATGAATTTTGATCCTACATTACCTTAACCCGATCTCTTAACCAGGAGTTATAAAAATAATGTGTGAAGCCTCATAAATATGAAAAGAAATGTCTCATTAAAAAGGTAAAACCCGAAGAAGAGTAATGAATCCTGAGAGTAGTCTTAAATTGAATGAAAAGTAACCGAGTAGGATAGATTATCCAAATAATGGTCGACAGAAGTTTAAAAAATTGTGTAGGGCATAGAGTATATGTACTTATTAATCATAAGAATGATTGTGATTTTACTTTCCAAGAAGGACTATTGTTGATGAAAGAATAAAAGGACTCTTAGGAACCTTAAAGTACTGGATGTTTGTCCAGGATAAATCACTTTATTGGTAGGTTTATGATGATAAAAGAATGATTATTTAAAAAGACAGGAAAATGTTAAAAGAAATATAACTACGAATATTTTGTTTCAGTTGTCAGGCAGGAGACCTAGAAATAGGAATAATTAAAATAGAACAAGAGAAACCAAAAGTTACTAGAAATGTTTTAGGTGAATTACTCCCAAAATAGGAATCATATAACAGGATTTCATATTGCTTAAAGGAATACATACAAGGAATAGGGAGAAATACTTGCTCATGAATAGAAATTCCTGACATACTAACAAAATACTAACAAAAACTCATGCTCAAGTTATTAGGACATCCAGTAATCAAAGACTGCATTTGATGATGAATTAATTTTTGACCTAACATAGATGTTTGAGATTGTAAAATTAAAGCCTACATATAAGAAGTATAAAGGTCATATAAGGGTAAAAATCCTTTAGAAATTACGATTGCATTTTCTCAATCCCATAGTGGTGGTACCAAAGGATTACCAGGGACTCTGTTCCCAGAACTTGACAAATGATAAAAATATACTGGTCTACATAAAATTTTATTTAACAATGAAAGGGTTGATGAGTCTGTAACAGAATAATTTGAGACCAGGATAAATAACTAGACATTCATGTTCGTGATATTCTCTCGGGCCATGCACCCGAATTTACTAGTGATTAATGAAAACTGTGCAATATTTTTCTTGTAGTAAGAAGGGTGAAATAAGCCATGATAAGTCAAGTTCAAATAGAGAAAAAGGGGCAAATAAAATAATAGCAAGGGGTTGAGGATGTCCTGCGAACTATATATAGACCAACATATAAGACTAATAACAACTACTTGAAGAGAAAAAATTTACTTTTAAATAACTCGGTATATGGGAAACAGAATTTTTGTTGTTAGATAGAATTAGGAAAGACTACTAAACTCCTTGGAAAATGAAATAAATATATCTGGGCACTCATACAAATATTGAGGGTAACAAATGAGAGAAATCTTTTAATTATGTAAAGTATGTTATCCTAGAATTTTAATATGTATTCCATAAGCAACAAAGAAGGTCCAAATCATAAATGTCTCCAAACAGTTAATTAAGGGACCACAGACATGAAATGTTTTTGATAAAGTTATGGGTAATGAAGACAGGTGAAATATGAACCCAAGGGTGATTGAAGGTTTACAAATGTATTGATTTTGTTTGCAAGTTTGAATAAATAATGATGCCATTAGAGCAAAAGAATTATTATTGCATATTTTTATAGGCAATGCATTGATTAATATTTTTTGTGTAACACGTGTAACAATGATAAACATGCATATATACAATGAATTGTATTATGTTTTGATGATGATTAAGTTAACTTAAATAATTTTGAAGAAAAAAAAAATTAAGTAATTAAAAGATAAAATGTGCACCAACAATGAACTTAGAGAAGTTAAATGTCTCAAAGGGGTATTTTAGGCCCATAATAATCATGCAGGTAATAGTGAACAATTAAATACATATGGAGAATTATAATCATTATACCTTTAATTTTGAAGTTAAAAGGAGTGAGTGTGGAAACAAACGAACTGATTTTTATGCCTGTGTAGTAGATGAATCCTTGAAAGAAAGGATAAATAAGGTGTTTTAATTGAGACAGTCTGAAAATGATTTCTTTTAAAGAAAAGTTTTAACATTGAAATGTTAGTTCCTGTCACTTGAATTTTATGAATGTCTTTCTGAATGCAATTTATTTGAGAATTGAAGTTATTGAGATAAAAAGGATATGCAGACAAGGTGCAAATAAGATTCAAATTCATAAACATGTTTTTGTTATGTATTGAATATGTTTCTTTATTATGAAATGATTATGATGTTTGATGATTTAATACATTGATATATTTGAGTTTTGATTTTACTCATTATTTTATGACAAGAGTTTGAATACTTTTCTATGCATTTTTATGAAGAAGGTGAGGAATATTTCGTTTGATGCCATTAAATAACAAAGATTTATCATGATAACATTGATGAGAAAATAAGGTACCATAATGATGTTTTACAAATGTTCATTGATACTAATTACAAATGAGTAATACTCTTGATGAGTGATAATGTGCATGATACATAATTATTTTTACTGCAGAAATATTTTGATTGATTTGAATTGATGTTATATATGTCTGAACATTTATTTTATGCCATTTATTGCATTGTATTGAATAAATCATTTTTGTGTTTACATCAATAAGGCCGAGATTTTGAGGTCATAGGTAATGGAAAATATGATTTGAATAGAAATTACATGTGAAGGCATTTCTTAATTGATTGCACAGTTGAACACAGAAGACATTATTAATTTTGCCTTACGTACCCAGTGAATTAAGGCTTAAATATTCCATTATCAAGAATTGAGAAAAATATTATGTTTCAATATTGTGTTGAATTATTTGAAGGGAACAGGAAGTTTTTCCTAAATATATATTGATGATAAATGTATGCAATTCCATTATTTCAAAAATGATTGATGGTGATTTTGATTTATTGTGCTAAGGTGCATATTCTTTTGATGATGATGATTTTGATTTATTGTGTTGAGATGCATATTGTTTTGATGATGATTTTGATTTATTGTGTTGAAATGAATATTCTTTTGATGATGATGATTTGATTTATTGTGTTGAAATTTATTTCTTTTGGTGATGATGATTTATTGATGAATTATTTTTGGGTAAATCATGAAATGAGATGATAAGATGTGAATTCCACAGGAATTCAGGTACGTGACCGAGTGGTGTCATGTAAAGGAGAAAATTTCACACTTAATAAGGTGATATGTGTATCTGATTAAGTATTTTATGAGTTTTATTCGTTAGTTAAACGATAGAGAGACATTGAAATAAAGAGAGAGAGAGAGAGAGAGAGAGAGAGAGAGAGAGGAGAGAGAGAGAGAGAGAGAGAGAGAGAGAGGAGAGAGAGGAGAGAAAAAAGAAGTTGGAGTGAAGTGGTACTTGGAAGGCAATGTTTGTGAAAAGTGCAGACATAGCGATAAGTTGGCCAAAACAACGCAAATGGAATGCACGCCGGTTCGCTTGCCGAGAAACCGGAAGTGACATATGTATGACGTTATCATTACGTCAGAAGAAGGGACCAATAGAACACAAGAATAGTCACATGACGTGACGCAATTACAACGCCCTTATTCTAAGCTACCTCAGTCACATAGAGAAAGCAGAAGCGGCTCTTTCCTATAAGTGAACCGCGAAGTCGGTTGTCCCTTCTCCCTCTCCCTCCATCATGGGGGAGGCCCACCACATCTGTTGCAGAGTTGGCCTGCACTAACTAAACGTCAAGTTAACAACAAGATATTTTACAAAGACGGACAACGAAGGGACCGAGTTCCCTAGCTGCCAACAAATTACCTTTCAACCAGGAGGTATAAGATTATCTTCGATGAAGGAGAAATTACCAAGAAGAGCGTCAATGAGAGGAAACATTTATGAAGAAGCAATTCCCTAATGGCCCACAGCGAACTCATGGATTTCGCATCCCGAATGCTGAAGTGGTAGCAGAAGTCTACGGTTGCAGCCTCCAATCTTCAAGAGTTTTTATTGTTCCAGTCTGCATTTAAACCGAAATTATTCCACGTAGAAGAATACTGTAAAACTAATGTACATCAAGTTCAAGAAGTAAAATTAAGGAACTATACGGCATTTTACCATCACCCACTTTCCTGAGGGTCTAGATATGAATAATTTTATTGCACTAATATGATTGAATGAGTTACTGTATTTAATTAAAATAATATTAAAGTGGTGCTTAATAAAAGGAATAGAAAATGCCCCAACAATCCATATATAATATATATATATATATATATATATATATATATATATATATATATATATATATATATATATATATATGTATATATATATATATATATATATATATATATATATATATATATATATACATATATATATATATATATATATATATATATATATATATATATATATATATATATATATATATATATATATATATATATATATATATATATTTAATTGTGAACGCTGCTATCCTCATCTTTATTCGGTAGCTTTCGACATAACATATGTCATCCTCTGCCTATCTGCAATTATCATTATGCAAAATTAATAAGATTAGTAAAATCATCCTAAGTACATAGTTAGGAAGATATACTTCCAAGACTTGCCCAACTAGCTCTAAACCCAAACTAATCAAGGAACATAAAACCATATAAAAGACTTATTACACATATAAATATATAAAAGACTCAATAACTAATATACCTAGTCATCCGCAGGAGACGATGACCACCCATCCAAAGCAACAACCCACAGACCAAACGGATCAATGGGTCACCGGCAACTGAACAGGTAAGCTCTCTTTTAATTTCGGTTTTGTCTTAGGAATATATAAAGACTCCAAGATTCCCAGTTGGCTTACGCTACTATGTCTGTCTGGAATTTTGAAATTTTCCTTAGAAATAGCATAACCAGATTTAAATGAGTGGTCATAAATAGCTGAACTTGGCTTCTTATTTAGAGGTTTATTGCCTCGTACCGATCTCCCCATATGCTCCGAAATCCTACACTGAAGCTGTCTAGATGTGCTTCCAGTGTAACACTCATTACAGAGTCAACATTAAAAAGTGTGTATGACACCGGAACACAAGGGTGTAGGCCGACTCCCCTTATATTAAAAATATTAGCCAACTGAGAGCTTGTTAGTAAAAATTAGTTTTAAATCTCTGTGGGGATAACACTTCCCCACAACACTAATAACCTCTGTTCTTAGTCTCTCTCCGAAATATAACCATAGTGGAATAAGCTTTGCAACAAGAAACCGGCATAAAAAGGGACAAGCAGAATCGAAATTTTCTGCAAGTTGAAAAAACTAATCGGCTTTTGAAATACAACATGCCTATTCGATATGAGCCTTAAGGTTAATTCATTGGATAACTGGATTAAAGCAAAATGCGTTTAATTGTACATACAGAACGCTAGCATTGATAGTCAGTAATATTTCCTTTGCATGCTGGTCCTTTGCTTTCAGTAATTCATGTGAGGGGTATATGCAATCATCTATAAATGTGAGTCCTCTCTCTCTCTCTCTCTCTCTCTCTCTCTCTCTCTCTCTCTCTCTCTCTCTCTCTCTCTCTCTCTCTCTCTCTCTCTCTTTCAGCAGTTTTAACTGAATACTGCGTTCGGGGGAAGACGAAACAAAAGTTCCGTCATTTTGAGTTCTTGATTTCGGGACTTTAGGAAATTCTACAAATGAAAAATCCCGCACAACCTTTAGATATTTCTTCTTCCCTCTATTCTTTTTGAGAGGAATGTTGATGGACGAATTTTATCCTTTATACCATGGTATATCTCACCATTTTACTTATCACAAACTATATCTCCAAACAAATTCGTTTCCCGTTTTCTTGATGGAAGTTTCCGTATTCATTTAATTATTTTCAAGATAAATGGTGTAATTAATTCTGTCATTAATATTGTGTATATTTTTCTGTTTCCTTTGGAGCCTCGAGGGCTGAGTCGGTTTGGACAGCAAGCTCAGACTTGATATATACATATATATATTTATATATATATATATATATATATATATATATATATATATATATATATATATATATATATTTATATATATATATATATATATATATATATATATATATATATATATATATATATATATATATATAAAATATATATACATATATATATATATATATATATATATATATATATATATATATATATATATATATATATATATATACATATATATATATATATATATATATATATATATATATATATATATATATATAGTATATATATTTTTTTAAATGAATATGCAGCCAATCTTCCAACGCTTCCCAACCCTCTCTCTCTCTCTCTCTCTCTCTCTCTCTCTCTCTCTCTCTCTCTCTCTCTCTCTCTCTCTCTCTCTCTCTCTCTCTCTCTCCATATTTTCAATATTTTCTTTTTTGCTTTTTAAAAGGGTTTTCCTGGAATATAAAAGTCTTGAATATCGGTTTAGTAGATATTAATACTTTGATAAGATAAAAAAAAAAAAAAAAACCTTTTGAAAATAAAATACCTAATGAAAGAAATAAGACAAATTATCAATTGACTCGTAATAATTAGGAGTTGAAATAACCTGAAAAATAAAATCTATATAGAAAATTATTTACATTTAGTTAGATGAATTACATCCTTAAAATGTATCTTTAATAACTAAGTCACTTATCTCATTAGAAAATTAAATGAAAAAAGTCATACTAACAAAGATTTAAATCAATCTAAAATTGGAATAGTAATATCACTACAATCTCCAAAGCAAAATTCTCTGGATATATTGTTGCATATCGCAAGCTTATGAAAAAAAGAGCAAAGAACAAAACCCATATAAATAAGAACATATCCCTCCTTATCAGCGCAATTCTTAGGAAAAATGTGAATATGAGATGCTGTTCGCTTTCTCGGATATCCAGGTGGAACAACTGTTATCTCAACATGACCTGATACAAATTCAGAACGACACTCTGGTTAGTGAACAAAATCATAAAATATTCAATTGATTTTAATCAGAAAAACAGATTATATAAGAAATACAATTTATATGAATAGAATGCCAGGGGTAGGGCATGATCTACCCACATATATATATATATATATATATATATATATATATATATATATATATATATATATATATATATATATATATATATATATATTGCACCTCTCGTCATGCTTTTGTAAAGCCAGAGGCATGCACACACACTCACATACACACACACACACATACATACATATATATATATATATATATATATATATATATATATATATATATATATATATATATATATATATATATATATATATATATATATATATATATATGTATATGTACATATAAGTATATATATACATATATATATCACTTCTCGTTATGCTTTTGAAAAGCCTCAGGCATACGCGCACACACTAACATGCACGAACACGCACACACACACACACACACACACACACACATATATATATATATATATATATATATATATATATATATATATATATTTATTTATTTATTTATTTATTTATTTATACGTGCATGTGTGTGTGTGTCGTGGCGTATGCTCCCTTGCGCTTGTGTTCGTATGTTTGAATCCACATGTGTGCATCTGTGTTTGTTTTTCTTCCTGTAAGTGTGTGGGTTTTTCTGTATAGGTGTCATCATGAATTTTGGCGCCATCACTCTTTTGGAAAGGAACTCTTGAAAAATCTTTCAGTCACTTAAGCCATTTCAAAGTCATGTCTCAGTTTTCACGTCAGCTGAATTCCTCTGCTGCCCACAAAAGCACAAAGTTGCAATCACCGACCATTCTCGTTTAGTTGAGCGATGGTCATATTCTAACTTATTTTCCAGATAGTCTCTTTTCTGTCGGTTTGGGATTTGTATAACTTCATTATTTACGATGTATATGATCATTTATCAGGCAATTCTTTGTTCACAACTTTTACCTGTTGAAAGGATTCTACAATTCTCTATTTCCTCTTCTCTGGTGTATCTTTTAAATATACCCTGTATCGTACTCTTTTGAATCATTATTGTATATTGAATCAGTCTTGTATATATTCATGTTATAAGTCAAATCATCATTGGATATCTATATATATGATATTACATATCTGATCGGGCATCCAATATCAAAGGCCCTTCAAACTCTAAGTAGAAGGGGGCGATAGTTATATATTATCCCGTATATTACATTAAAATAAGCCCATAATCCCAAACATGGCCATGTTTGCTATTCCTTAAATAAATATGCATCACTGTTATCTAAACTTCGTATTCGAAATGGGTATTAATTTTATATTTAAGCTGCATTTTTGTAAATGTAACAAACCTTAGTCTCCCTGTCCTTAGACACGAGTCATATATACTAGATTCCATAAAACATATACTAAAAACTCATAGAATTAAACGAAAAGTGCAAGTTAACAATTGGATGCACATATATTAATCTTCATGGTATTACCCATAACTTGGTTGCTCTGTTTATGGCGTCTAATATAGCATCGCGAAAGAAATAACCTTCGCTTTTGCCTCATGAAAATAATTCCTGATGCCATACTTAAACTTCATTGTAACAAAGAAGCTTGAATTTTAGTTTGATCTAGATGCTTTAGTTTTTGTTGGAGTGAAATGCATTTAGACGAACATCATTACATGAATTATAGAAAAGAATAATTTATACATTATCCTACTGTTCATTCTGATGTTATTTGAAGTACTGAAATAGTCTTGATAGTATTTGATAAAGTGTTCGATATATCAACTAGAAATACTACCGATAAATTTCTTAAAAATAAATGTCTATAGCCCAACAATCTAAATGGGCTGGGCGAGGCTTTGACTTGAACGGAGTTACTCACCAAGAAATTAAGCTATCCTTTCCAGTCGTCAAAGCCTTGAATGTAAATACGCCAATCAGGTCATGAAATTTAGGGAATTGCTCCGCGGGTAGGAATAGAAATTTTTTGTGTATCATCATTTGATTTAGCCTTTCTGTGAAAATGTATTTCTCATCTTTCTTAAAACTTAGTTTCTTACAAACAAGTGGGATAGTTGTTTATTATGGACATATATTTTTTTCTGATTAAAAGGACACAAGAATCACGTTCATCAATTACAGACGTTCGTGTGTTTTTACTAAAAATTAATATGAATTTAGTCAACAGGAAGGCTCCACAAATAACTGAAAAAACTCTAAATGTTCATGAATTTATGTAATATTGAACCTAATATATAAAACTATTTGTTTGAAAAATAATATGTAAATAAATACACTTTATATATTCAGAAATATTTAAGCAATATAAATCAGGTGACTCGTTACAAAGGAATTGGTCAGTAGTACGAATTTGAGATATTCGGAAACCACAGATATTTTTCGGAATGAAAGAAGTGTTTGTCTTATCTTTTCTCCCATCATTATGACAAGGTTAATAAGAGTCATTATTTTCTTTCTCTTGGTATTCAACCAAACTCTGACGGTTGTAATGGGGCAAGCAACCTTTTCTTTTGGGAAGCGGTGTTCGCCCCATTTGAACGAATAGCCTTATTTTGCCATTTGCGCCATTGTACTTGTGAAGGCTACAGATGGCAACTGGTGAAACTATAGAATGCACGTTCAGCAGTCAATTAGGATTGCAATGTTTCTCTAACGAGCTAAAAAATACTAATTTATGCTTGTAATAATGGTCAATTTAGACAAATTTCAAAAATGACAAACCTAAGTATAAATTGAATGAGTTTGGTTTCCATAAAAAATTTCCTCCGTCATTGAATGGTGCATCAGTGAGATGTTTATGGATGATCTGTAATTCAGGAGAACTCCTCTTTATGATTACCCCAACTAGGAGGACTGCCTTTGAAGGTGTTATGCAACTTTTGTAATGTGTAACGGCATAATCCTAATAATTGGCGACAGCACTTGGATAGTCTAGATGGCAATAAAATAAGAGAAGTAGCAAATGTCATATCTCCTTGGAGGTATAATATGATGCCCCAAAAGTGGGAGATGTCTCTTTGTCGTCTCCGCGTTAGTCACACTCGGTTGACACATGAGTTTCTACTGAAGGGCCAACACCAACCGTATTGCGCCGACTGTTTGGTACATTTAGCAGTGAGGCATTGGTTGACCGAATGCTCCAATTAAAATAACTTAAGAAATGCATATTTGTTTGAGGCTCGAGGTGAGGATAGCAGGTTCACCCTTGCCAAGATTCTTAGACATGATGTGTTCTACTATACGAGCGGAATTTTTAGATTTATTTCAGAAGCAGAACTTCTGAAAACTCTTTAACTTTTATAATGACATCTTAACTTTTATGGTTTTAATTGAATATTCTTTTACTTTCTATATAATATAAATTATATTGTCGTCAATGACCTTAGATGTCAGGATGCCAGAAAACTTTAAATCAATCAATCAATCACTCAGCCTTTAATTTTTGCCTCTATTTATATTTCACCGATTATTTTTACTTCATGCTTTATATTTTTAGTAGAATTTTTCACTATATATCTTATTTCGAACATTATTATTTTATTAAAAAAATTCTGATCAATGTCAGCTATTTTTTTTATTTCTGTGTGTGTGTATATATATATATATATATATATATATATATATATATATATATATATATATATATATATATATATATATATATATATATATATATATATATATATATATCCTGGTCCAGGATACTTGTATGACATCGAGACTACCACTTAGCCACGAAGAAAGATAAAAGTCAATGACAATTCTTCTGTCCATATACCCGTCGAATTCAGGTTTTTTTTTTTTTTTTTTTTTTTTTGTATTTAGGGTTGAAATCAACACATCTTCACCATCGTAGCTGATACGTAGGTTTTTAACTTGGCATTCGATTAATGATAGAATTTGGACATTCAAACGTGTTCTTCATATTTCAAATGAGACATATATTCTAATACATTTTAATATATTATTTAATACATTGATTCCAGGGAATTCCATAAATATATCAGTTAATCTGTTTTGGGGAGTTGTTCATCATTATATTCTTGAGTGTGCTGTTTATTCTCTTAAATTACTTTAAATCCAAAAATCTTTAAAAAAAAATTTCAAAGGCTATTCACATTAAAGTGAGTCTTTGAAAAAATAAAAAATTCCACAGGATTTGTTTCTGAAATGATATCGATACTTTAAAATGGATGCTATGGTGTGAATTTTCCATAGCTCAGCTCCAAAGAAATCAGGGCAATATACCACAGTACCCATTGGAAATGAATAGATAAAAAAAAAAAAAACATATTTTTTATTGAAAAAGTATGTACAAATCAACATTTGTAAGTCGTATATACGCCTTGAATTTAAAAAACCTAACTTGTCTGAGTATTAAAACTTCTACAAAGGGCACCTAGTTATTGACTTCTGTCTCTAATGAAAACCGAGTAGTTGATACCAGAGTATTTAAGGCTGTTAAAATAGATTTTTTATCCCTATCAATGGGCCAGACACAAAATACATCATCAACATATCTGCCCCACATAATACTTGCAGTTAAAATCTTAAGTTTTTTGTTTGAAATTTTATTATGGAAATATTGCTTAACAATTATAAAAACACTAACTCATCCGCTAACACTTTTGTATAAAGAGATTTAACATCAACGGTGGATAACTTGAAATTATGGTTTTAAAAAGCACTCTGAGAGTTCAGACCTCTGCCAAAGGCAGCTTATTTCTCGCTTCCAGCTTGCCTTTCCCAGAATCAGTTTAGACCTTAGGTGTATGTGAAATGTGTGAGACAACCATGAGAGAACTTGAGGTTAAGGTCAAGGTTTGATTCAGAAGACCTTTCACTGAACCTTGGCCTTGAACATCAACCTGGGACTTTCAAAATTGAATCACTTCCACGTCTCATCATAACAATAAATCCTTGAAAGTTTCAATACTCTATGAGTAAAGTTGTGGCCAGGTAGTTGTTCACAAACAAACGAACAAACAGCATAGCAGGGGAGAAAACATAACCTCCTCCCAACTTCGTTGGCAGAGTTAATCAAAACTCCTTAACCTACAAATAAAATCTTCAGTATTTTTCACAGAGCTTTAAGATATAGTTCCAAAAGTAGGAGATAGATCACTTACCAACCATTTAAATACTTTAAAAGAACAAGATCCCATGGAACTTATGATAGATCTAACAGGAAAATTTTCTCTATGAGTTTCATTTGCAACATATAGATATGGTAGTGATGGTTATGCTGAATTTAGGTATCAACTGCTTATAATATATAATTTATGTTTTATTGCAATTCCCTATTTGTTGACAATCATTTCTCATGGAATACCAAGCCATTTTTCTCCTTGACATCGACTAATCATCTATAGTATATATTTTTTCGTTTGGCTTTTTGGAATATTCAATGATTAATTTACCCTAATAAGAGTTAATTATTACATAAAGTAAATATCCTAGTAAGATTTGTAATCATTGACCCCTGAGTAAAAACTTAACTTAAGAGAAGTTTTCTAAAAGTTTTTTCCGTTCTCTATGATACATAGTACATCACTCCTTTTTGAGGGCCTAACTTTAACTTTTGTCGTTTTTTTATTTTTTTTTCAACTGTGCAATGATAAAATGAAAACCTACAGACTCATAATAACTAAAACAGAATACCCTTACAAAAATATGCTAATGCCTAGTTCGATCAGGCCAAATATTACTAAGCAAACAGGATTTGGATCGATCGGACTTTGAAATGATTTATTACTATGGAAATCGTTTGTAGTCATCAGAAAATGAATATTCAAATTGTTTCAATGAGGGAAGATAATATAATCAATTCCAACATGATAGTGCACTTCTTAATTAACATTTAATTTTACAATAACTTGGTAATGAAAACAACAATACCCACTCGGTCGTTGATTACAGATTAGCTTGTGAAAATATGCGGTTTTTTGTTGTTGAATGATAATGAATCTGTGTCAAAATAAAGTATAGCGATTATTCAAAGATTTCTCTTTCCCAGGTTTAAAAGCTGTCCTCATATATTTTCACATTTTCTTTCAAATAGTCCTAAAATCGTTTCTTCTGTCCACCAAATCTTTTACCTCGGTGAAATTTACATTACACACTAAGAGGATATCCTAAAATTTCCTTTTCCAATAAAGTTATTTGGGTAAAGAGTATTAATTTTATTCACGTCTTACTAAATACTCTTTTGAAAAAGGGGCATTTTACGTTTCATAATCTCATTTTGCTAACCAAAACCTCTGCAAGAGGCAAAGAACCAAAAGTAGATGGGATAACAATTGATTTAATAATATATGGAGATTTCATGACTTTGAATAAGAGATTATCTATATAAACATTATATCTAGGGGGATAAACCAAAATATACCAACATGGCACTTCTGAAAATTTAACAGAACACTACCACTTATAACACAGAAAGAACTTCTAACATTTCAGCCTTGTTTTATGGTCCTTGGGTGACCTTAAATCTATATAAGAGACAGGTCATTACAAAAAACGCATACTTATTCCTCTCTAGAGAACCATTATATCTTCATGAGGAAATGTTTGAGAAAGTATGTTAAGATGAAAAAGAATATGATTAAAATTTGCTTTTCAGGAACATGATGAACAACAACAGTAAAGGGAAAAAAAAAGCTAGGTGTTATGAGTTTTCTTAGTAAGATTTTCATACATAAAAGAAAGACTTAAAAACTTTTTTACCAAGAAAAGTTCCGGTATATTCATAAATAATTGGCAAGCAAAAACCATGTAAATGAATTTTTATCCTATTTAATACCTATATTAAGAACTACCTATCATTACAGGCCTTGCCATAGATATATAACTTCCGCTGTCAGTGATGGTACAATAATGATCAAGTTGAAAATGAGCAGAAAGAGGCATGATTAAAATTTCCAGGTAATCATGATATTAAACGTGAGAAATACGAGGTTCTTGGGTCAGTTGTTGACACACATTACTACACAGTCATTCATGTATAGTAAGGTAGAGTTGACTTCGCATATCAATAACTACTAGAACATATGTTTGTTCAAACTAATTCCAGAATTGCCAATCCTAAAAATAAGGGTATTGCAGGAATAAAATTCTGAATAGACTAGAATAGTTTGTGATAAATTTCTGTAAACTCCAAAGTGAAGTAAGACGCACTCACACGCGAATGAGAGTATATTTTGTTGGATAATTTCTATCTCGTAGAATCGACAAATCATTCGATTAGACAATAATAATTTTCCAGTCGGTCGCGGTTCTGTATAACATGGCACAGTGTAAAATCCGGACGTCGGACGTCGGACGTCGGATGCCGTCCGGGAGAATAGAAAACCGCTTGTATCACCGGTAAAGGCGCCATAATACACCACTTTTTGGACACTGGTAATTTTCTCTGCTACTTTCTGTTATTTCCTGAATAAATGTTCGCAAAATATTGACTTATATTCATTTTATTGAGAATAATCTCAATCGGACGTCAACATTACACTACATCACACTTACATGCTGATATGTAAAACTGCTTTTGTTGTATTTCTACTTGTAGTCTCATGTAACTTTTAAAATAAACTATTCTAACATGTTGTTTGTTTGGTCGAGACAAGTGCAATTAGGATATCATTGTTGTAAATTTCTTGAAATTTTTTGTGTCTGTGATAAAACTTTTTACATTTACCTTTACATTAATTTTAATATTCACCTTTTCTTAATTGTTTTATTATTTCTTTCAATTGAGTATATTTGCTTATATTTATGGTTATGGGAAATAATATGGTGTAGGGTGGTGGATTAGTTGGTTAGACTGTCAACTGCCTTCTCGTGGCTCTGACTGGACAACAGGCACAGGCTATTATAAAACGAATAAAAAACAAATTGATTGATAAAATTTCAGTACATTTCAAGTGAAATAGGTTTCATTTCTTACATGTAGTATCCTGTGTCTGGCTAAAGTTGGCAACATTTTAATTGGTTAGTGGATCATACTAAACCTATTGGCAACTAAATGCAGGGTAAAGGGAGTGGTAGGCCCTTTCTCCCTATGTTACTTTACAGCCGGGTAAATTCTTATCTGTGACTGCTGATTGGCGACGTCCGGCTTTTATCCTAACAGGGTAAAATAGCGGGCAGTTAAATAGTGTGATGTTGACGTCCGATTGAGATTATTCTCAGTAACATGAAAATAAACCAATATTTTTCGAAAATTTATTCAGAAAAGAACAGAAAGTGTCAGTGAACATTACCAGTGACAAAAAAGAGGTATATTTTCGCGTCTTTCACGGTGATACAAGCGATTTTCTATTCTCCCGGACGGCATCCGACGTCCGACGTCCGACGTCCGGATTTTACACTGTGCCGTATAACATGGGACTACGGGCAGAGTTCATGAGTTCAGTCACGTTTATTCTTTGCCTTTAACACCAGAAACAGAACATAAGATATTCACGGTCCTGGAAATTGGTCGAGGTCATACAGGATTCCAATAACAGTCGCTACTATAAATTACCGATACCAATTCTCAGAGAGAGAGAGAGAGAGAGAGAGAGAGAGAGGGAGAGAGAGAGAGAGAGAGAGAGAGAGAGAGAGAGAGAGAGTATCCCTGCAAAAAATTAGTTATCCTCATAGCAAGTGTATATAAACCACATAAAGGAATTTTTTTCAAAGTTCATAGAAAATATAATTAGACAATTAAGAAAAAATAAGAATAAACATATATGCGTGACTTTCACAAGAAAACATCAAATTTCCATCAAACTAAGAACATAAAATCACTCTTGAAATATGACCATACGAATGCCTTCACCAGGTGAAGATCATAAAGCGCTTACAATATCACTCAAATTATATGGATCCCGGGAACTCATGTTAAATATTTAGAATGCAAAGAAATAAATGTTTCTTTTTCGTTACTGGATGAACTGAAATAGTTTCCTCTTTACACAAATGCTGTGAGTTTCAACCTCTTGTCTCCCTGGAGTAAGCAAGGGTTGTTGGTTTAGGTCTCTAACCAATATCTCAAACCAATAGTCTATGTTCTTATCTTGTTTGTGGAAGTAAACTATAATATAGGTCACATTTCCTTACTTTACACCTAATTGAGTTATTTGGTAGTTTTAATTGCTCTACGTAAAAAGCTTTCATTGTTTAAATAAAAGTCTATGTGTATCGAAATAAGTCTTTATATCTGGAATGAGATGTGGGTTCAACTACCTAGAATTTAGGATTCATATTAATGTGTCACGTTTATTTTCTTTTTACCAATATTAAATGTACCCAAAAACAAGCCATGCATAATTTAAACATCAAGTCAGGTATGCCACGGTAATTCACAAAAAAAAACTTGTATCTTCAAGATGGGAGGTATTTATCCTAATTATCCAATAAAATTTATATTCAAGAAGTGAAAATGTTCACATAACAATTACTTCATACTCACATCTATTTACTCTTCAGCATTAAAAAAAAATCATACAAAAATATCTCTGATAATTATCCTGTTGACCTGTTACACGAAGAGGATAATTTAAATACCAAAGTTTTTTGGTATCTTTAGTCATATCTCTCCAAAATATATATATATATATATGGAAATTTGGTGAATTTTTGTCCCTTATTGAAGATGTATTAAAAAAAAAAAAAAAAAAATATTAAAGACATTCCTATTGCATCGATGGTTCTGAGCGTTTGATAATCATCTCTTAGTCTTCTTCTTTTGACCTCCTTAGTCTCACTGTATAGTAGGGTCGGCTGCACGAGCCAAATTTCTCTATCGAAATTCGTTACTTCTTTTCCCAAAATTTCCTTCTTCCCATTTTTCTCCTTACAACATCAATCAATTTATTTGATCACGCTCCGTACTACTTCTAATAATCACTGATATATTATTAACTCTTCGGGATGGTTCACCCTATTTCCTTGTAATTGCATGGGCATAGTATTTTGGACAAGCTTTCATAGCATCATATATATATATGTATATATATATATACATATATATATATATATCACATGTGCTTGTGATATATATATATATATATATACATATATATATATATATATATATATATATATATATATATATATATATATATATATATATATATATATATATATCTCGTGTGCTTGTGATATATATTCATATATATATATATATATATATATATATATATATATATATATATATATATATATATATATATATATATATATATATATGTGTGTGTGTGTGTGTGTGTGTGTATGTGTGTGTGCGTTCCTATATATATTCCTAAAAGGCAAGAAAAGAGGCAAAAAAGCAGGAGAAGGTTTTTTAACTATTGATTTAATAATATAGTAGGAAAATTTGCTGAACTTCACACCAAATGTCTGCAAGAATGCTCTATATGTTCACTTTGAATAAAATTTATCAATTTACTTAGACACTTAAATGGAGACACAAAAGGCCTGGAAATTTTCCGCCAAATAAGTTTACGTGTTTATTTGGATCTCATAGTCCTATCGTGTCATTGAAAGTATGAGTTCACTTGAATGAAATAATTATTATAAATACAGAGGCTTTCCAAATAAATTTTCCAAGATTGATATACTTTTCAAGGTAATTACAATGTAAGTGAGGAAATTCTCACGGAATATATACTAGACATACAATAAAAATAGAAAAATTTAAGTAGTGAGGTCAAGAATTCGAGGATTTCCAAACAAACTAATGATCTTCATCAAAAAGATGTCATGATTATAATCAGTTACAACAGAAAGTGAACTAAAAGGTGGAATTACCTAAATGCTGCTACCCCGTACATTCCTTCTTCATTTGATGCTTTTGCTGCATTATTGGAAGCTAGCGATTAAAAATGCTTCTCATTCACAAGAAGAAGTAAGCTTATGATTGGGATAACCACCGTATGAGAGAGAGAGAGAGAGAGAGAGAGAGAGAGAGAGAGAGAGAGAGAGAGAGAGAGAGAGAGAGACGCATGAATATACTTCATGTGAAGAACAAGTAAAACGTTAATTTAGATGTGAATTATATGAGTTACAGATATCAAATTAAAATCCTTTTCAGAGGAAAAAGAAATATTTATTTCCAATTCAAGTATAGAGAGTGGTCAATTCATACAAAAGATTGATAGATAGCTGGTAAGACAAATTTCCTAGTTTTATGTTCCTTCTTTAGACAAAAAGTGTTTCACCAGGACATGGGACATAAAATAAATGAAGGTTAAACATGGGATGGAGAGCATTTGGAAAACAAAATAAGTTTATGAAACGTAAAAGGCCTCTTTCTCTAAAAAGAAAAGTATTTAATGAGATGGCCATACTAGTTTTAACTCAAGCATAAAGAGACTCGAAGCCTTACTAAAGCCTTAGATTCATAGGCGAGTTACAACTCAGAGAGGTATGGAGAGAAGAAAAATGGGAAAAATACCAAGACAGGAAAAGAACAACATGGATACGAGAGTTAAGTAAAGTAGAGGATATTCTAACAAAATGTAAGAATATGAAATGGACGAGGGTAGCACATATACTGAGAAGGAGAGGTAATAGATGGACATTAGGAATAACATAATTGGTACCTAGATATTGCTAAAGAAGCAGGACAGGGAGAAAAGACAATGGATTGACGAACTAAGAAAGTTTGCTGATTTGAACTGCCACAGAAAGACCATAAACAGACGCAACTGAAAAGATACATCTGAAGCCTTTGTTCTGCCTACTATAAGGGCTGATGATGATTATAATGACTATAATATATATATATATATATATATATATATATATATATATATATATATATATATATATATATATATATATATATACATATATATATATATATATATATATATATATATATATATATATATATATAAACATATATATATATACACACACATATATATATATACATATATATATATATATATATATATATATATATATATATATATATATATATATATATATAAATATATATATATATATATATATATATATATATATATATATATATACATATATATATATATATATATATATATATATATATGTATATATATATATATATATATATATATATATATATATATATATATATATATATATATATATATATATATATACAGCATATATATATATATATATATATATATATATATATATATATATATAGATATTTATATATATATATATATATATATATATATATATATATATATACAGCATATATATATATATATATATATATATATATATATATATATATATATATATATATATATATATATATACAGCATATATATATATATATATATATATATATATATATATATATATATATATATATATATATATGTATACATACATACATACATACATACATGTATATATATATATATATATATATATATATATATATATATATATATATATATATATATATATATATATATATATACATATATATATATATATATATATATATATATATATATATATATATATATATATATATATATATATATATATATATATATATATCAACCATCTAAAAAAATACAGTAACATCATGTTTCAGATGTCAAAAAAAAAAGGAATAAAAACACTCTGAATCATAGAACACTCAAATAATGTACACGTACCCAAAATAACTATGTATTTTAAAAGAAACGTATAAAGTATATAGCATGAAATATTAAAAACCCAGACCGGAATATAGGTTTTTTTTTTTTTTTTTTTTTTTTTTTTTTTAATAAATATAGACTTCACTAGTTTGAAGGATCAAGAGACGTGGAAAATAAATTGCTCGATTACTTTTTTCATTTCTCTTTAACCTGAAATACTGCACTTAGAAAGTTCCGTAAACTAGACCTTAACACTTCGATATAGATAAAAAGTTTTTTTTTTTTCTATTTATTTGCTGTTAGTAAAATATCCAACAGACGCATTAAATAAGCAAATCTTACAGATGAATTTCCCATAGAAGTATGGCCAGGCTGAGGAAGCATTTCTTATTCCTGATCTAGATATTAATCTTTGGCACCGTTGTTCAATTAGTTCATTATGCATGTTGCAGAAGATTTTTCATAACTCTGACCATCCTTTACATTCAGATCTCCCTGGACAATTCTATCCTGTTCGAATTACTAGGCAGGTAGTTATTTCTAATAGCCAGGCCTTTTCCATCATGAGGCTCAATACTACGCAGTACTCTAGAAGTTTTATTCCTGCTGTTACCAAGATGTGGATTGATCTTCCTAATCGGGTTGTTGAATCAGTAGAACTTCAAAAGTTCAAAGTTGGAGCAAATGCTTTTTTGTTGACCAGGCGGACATGAGTTTTTTTTATAGTTTATATATGATATATTTGTTTTTGACGTTGTTAATAGTTTATATATATATATTATGACATATCTGTTTTGACGTTGTTACTTTTTTAGAATAATTTGTTGTTAATTTGTTCTCTTCATTTATTTATTTCCTTATTTCCTTTCCTCACTGGGCTATTTTTCCCTATTGGAGCCCCTGGGCTTATAGCATCTTGCTTTTCCAACTAGGGTTGTTGCTTCGATAGTAATAATGATAATAATAATAATCTAGGAAGTACTGCAACTATGATCTCAAGCGATTTGAAGCGAGCCCCTTATTACAATGAACCTTATGCCAGTTGTTCACATCTTTATGAAAACAATATATTCCTGATTCCTCCAACTATACTCATCTAGACATCTAGATAATAGATATATAATCAAGGTCTCAGATTTTAGGTTCAGGCTAGGGACAAATAGTTAAAGGTAAGGTAAGAAAAAGACGTTAGTAACAAGATCAAGTGACTGTTTTATTCGAAGGAAAAAGGTAAATACAAAAGATCAAGATTAGATATATTGAATTTGAATATAATTTCTAATCCAAAGCAAAAAAATTCGAATGTGTTTGGTATTATGAGACGGTCTATGTCCAAAAAAATTACATTCCCTAATATTCCTACTTTTTTCACTTTTACAGTCATTCACTTTGTATATAAGATATGGACGCGAGGATGTCAAGATTACGAAAACATTTATAATACTATGACAGACACGAACGATCTTCTTTACGTTAACATTAATATACCGTTACTCCAACTATTTGTCAACCAGATGCAATTCAAACTGATACAAACGATGGTGGGGGGCGGCTATATTACAAAGGTTTATTCAGGTATCTTATTATATTTGCAATATTCCCATGATGATTCTACCAGTTGTTAGATTGCACGGGTTATTTTCATATAAAATACTTTACCAGTTAGCATTAAATCCGGTTTTGTCATTTTTGTTTATTCCCTAAAGGGTTTTTACAATTAAGCACGATGTAAGAAAAGAACAAAATAAAAATCATACTTATATTTCTTTCTTCTTAAGAATTAGAGTAAATATAAGTTGAGTCAAGCTTGCTTCTTCCTCTTATGCTATGATATATGATGTTCACCTGCACAACGGTTTTAGGTTAAAACTGCTTACTATTCTTTTTTAATTTTAATTTTAAATTTTTTACCTTTATGTAACATCAGAAATTTCTTCTGCACATTGAATGAATACTGGAAAGTTAGGAAGTTATCTAATGAAAATCGGAATTTTAGGAAAATACTTACCTATCTGGTATATAGATGAAAAATGTACTTGATAAGATTGCATTGTAATCAGATTATCACCAAAAAAAAAAAAAAAAAAAAAAAGAGAAAAATCACTTCTTCAAATAACACCAATAGCAATCGATCAAAATAATATAGAACAAAAATATCCTAATTATAAAAAAGGCTTTGAGTTTTCAATTTTATTCCTAACTACCAATAACAAAATCATCATCTAAACAGGCTATGATGAATATAATGTCTCATCCATATATGAATAATACACGAATGCAAGAGTTTGATCTGATTGGGTGATAATTATGAAAAACTAGGCTTCTGAAATCATCATATTTTTCGATAAAGTAAGCTTTTCACAACTGTACTCTTTGGGCAATTTCTAGTTCGACGAACGTATTTCAAATCTAAATGGAAATCAGAATCCAGAAATTACACACACGTAGAACTTCATTGATTTGATCCAATCTTTACATGCATATTGACTAAAGGAAATTGCTATCTGGTTCTTATTTTTCACATTTTATGTATATGCCGTCAAAAATTATAAAAGAAAATCCTTTTGTAGCTCAGTACGCATATATTGTGAAGAAAAAAAACAGTATGTAAATCAAAACCAAATTGGAACTAAAACCCTAAAATCTTACAACTTTTTAGCTTGAATATGCTTTTCAGATGTTTTGTATGTCGTTTTATTTTTAATCAAATACTAAATTTTTGGCTTATCCTTAATGAAAATATTAGAATATGTCATATTGACAGATAAAAACCGCTAAATTATTATTATTATTATTATTATTATTATTATTATTATTATTATTATTATTATTATTATTATTATTATTATTATTATTATTATTATTTGCTAGGCAACGGGATGCTGTAAGCCCTAGTGCTCTAACAAAGATTTTCAGCATCACTAATGACTAAAATCTTTCTAAGAAAGGTCTCGTTGAATTTTAGGGAAACTAAAGATTCACATACTAAATTAATGAGTCATCAAACTAGTTCCCTCGAAACTTAAAATGCTGCCTAAACAAAATATCCTTATTGTTCAAAACATTCTGGGATTAATGAGTTCCAGCCTGTGGTATATATGTACCATTAACATATGTGTAGTAAAGAAATTTGGAAATCCTTTATATTTCCTAACTAAAAAAAGTAACTTGATTTATTCTCTCTTCTCTGAATTTTTCAGCTTAACCAATAAAAACCAAATAGCATATTGTTCATAAAATACATACCATAAGTCATTTTTTTTAGGATGATTTTATTCCTAATAACATTCTTAGTATAATACATATATATGTAAAGCTATTTGTTATTATATGGGAGTGTTGAAATATCAAAATTATTTTTTTTTTTTGTTTCTGAATACTATATTTTATAATTCTTGATTAGTAGTAGCCTGACTATAAAGATAATTTGGTACTTTTAATAATTTATTGGGTAATAAAAAACGCATGTTTAGATTTATTTACCTTTCTTCATGGAAAATAAATAACCTCATGTTATTTGTTCCCTCAAATCTCACAATGGATTTATAGTGAAAAAACTTTAGATTTTCTTACAAAAACGTTTCTATCCAACTTTCATTTTTTTTGTAATTAAAGTTATCTAAACATATATGCAAGAGATTAGTAGTCGAATACTTGCTCAAGTTTATTTTTTATATAATACACCAAATATATGGATATTGAGGATCTTATCAGGAATTACATATCATTAGGTAATAGTTTTAGTCTTTGATTTTAGAAATTGCGATTTTTCGTATGCTCTTAAAAAGACTTCATGAATCATGCATCATGTAATCCACTAGTAATTAGTTTATTTTTTTAAAAAGTGCATTTATGTAAAGCTACATGATATTCCCAATGCAGCTTCATATTTCAAAAATTAAATTACCTTTTTTTTGTTTTATCAATTGAGTTTCTCACTTTTTAATATTTCTCTAAAATTACCAGTTTATTCATAATTACCCTTTTTGAGGATTAACAGCTTATAGCAGTCAACAGATATATATGTATATATATATATATATATATATATATATATATATATATATATATATATATATATATATATATATATATATATATATATATATATATATATATATATATATATATATTTATATATCTATATATATATATAAATATATATATATATATATATATATATATATATATATATATATATATATATATATATATATATGTATATACACACATACATATATATATATATATATATATATATATATATATATATATATATATATATATATATATATATATATATATATATATATATTCAAATAAGCCATATATATTTTTGATACATTAATGTCTGGATTCTCTTAACGACCTCGGGATCAGAGCCCCAGGTGAAATCACACAAAGACAAGAGCTTGTGACTGGCCGGGAATCAAACCCTGGGCGGCAAGCTTGTATAGACAGTGACTAAACCACTTGGCCACGAAGAAAGATAAAAGTCAATGAAAATTCTTTTGTACTTATACCCGTCGAATTCAGGTGTTTTATACTTAGAATTTAAATCAAGCCATCTTCACCATCGTAGCTAATTGGTAGTTTTTACTTGGCATTCAATTAATGATAAATTTTGCACATTTAAACGTGTTTTTCATAATCAAATAAGACATATATATTTTTGATAAATTAATGTCTGGATTCTCTTAACGACCTCGGGATCAGAGCCCCAGTCGAAATCCCACAAAGACAAGAGCTTGTGACCGGCCGGGAATCGAACCCTGGTCGGCAAACTTATATAGAGAGTGACTAAATGTG
Source organism: Palaemon carinicauda (assembly GCF_036898095.1). Lineage (NCBI taxonomy): Eukaryota > Metazoa > Arthropoda > Malacostraca > Decapoda > Palaemonidae > Palaemon > Palaemon carinicauda. Next base: position 58,317,373 of record NC_090747.1, on the reverse strand, counting down.
CAAAATTTATCATTAATCGAATATCAAGTAACAAACTACCAATTAGCTACGATGGTGAATATGGGTTGATTTCAATTCTAAGTGCAAAACACCTGAATTTGACAGGTATAAGTATTGAAGAATTGTCATTAACTTTCTATCTTTCTTCGTGGCCAAGTGATTTAGTCACTGTCTATACAAGCTTGCCGACCAGGGTTCGATTCCCAGCCGGTCACAAGCTCTTGTCTTTGTGTGATTTCGCCTGGGGCTCGGATCCCGGGGTCGTTAAGAGAATCCAGACATTAATTTATCAAAAATATATATATGGCTTATTTGAATATGAAAAACACGTCTAAATGCGCAAAATTTATCATTAATCGAATGCCAAGTAACAAACTACCAATTAGCTACGATGGTGAAGATGGGTTGATTTCAATTCTAAGTATAAAACACCTGAATTCGACGGGTATAAGTACAGAAGAATTTTCATTGACTTTTATCTTTCTTCGTGGCCAAGTGGTTTAGTCACTGTTTATACAAGCTTGCCGACCAGGGTTCGATTCATGGCCGGTCACAAGCTCTTGTCTTTGTGTGATTTCGCCTGGGGCTCTGATCCCGAGGTCGTTAAGAGAATTCAGACATTAATGTATCAAAAATATATATGGCTTATTTGAATATGAAAAACACGTCTAAATGTGCTAAATTTATCATATATATATATATATATATATATATATATATATATATATATATATATATATATATATATATATATATATATATATATATATATATATATATATATGTGTGTGTGTGTGTGTGTGTGTGTGTAAATAAAGAAATATTTTAAAAAATTATATTATAAGAGATCGTTAAAAAAAAAGTAAGAATTCCCAATAAAGTCTGCTTAATTTGGCATATTATGAAATGTTACAAACTGTCTTCATTTACCTTATCATTTTATTTTTTAAAATTTATGTTGTTATATATAAGGATTACTATCTAAGCATGATGCAAATGAAACACCTATGAAAAATTTACCTTATTCTTCATGAGTGTAAATAGTACTTTTACGCTAATAGTTTGAAGCACCAAATAATTGTGTTAGTTTTTATTATAGTCCCTTTTGTGAGGTTCTTTTTTTTTTCTTTTCTTTGATCTAATCTTTATTTGCAGGATTAAATGAATTAAGACTTCAATCTTCGTTCACTGATTCGATGATGATTTTTACATTATATTATCTTATCAAACATCTAAAAAAAGTTTTTTTTTTATTTAATGTTCTTTCGTAAACAGCTTTCCAATTACAAATTTTGATGTTTATTTTTTTTGGGGGGGGGAGTGGGGGGCGTTTATTGTTTGCCTGATAATATGGTTTCCATAGTACACTCCTTCCTTATATAATGAGAGTTATTGTTCATTTATTTCTAAATTTAATAAGAACTATATTTTACACCATTTATCTAGCAACTTTTAATAGCCTCTCCGTAATTAATTTTATAGGTAGGTTTGTATATCAAGGCATATGAGTAAAAAAAAGAGAGAGAGAGAGAGAGAGAGAGAGAGAGAGAGAGAGAGAGAGAGAGAGAGAGAGAGAGAGAGAGAGAGAGAGAGAGATAGCGAAACCCGTCACTTTAGGAACCATTCTATACAGCCATTTTCTTTCTTAATCTCTCCATCGACTGAACGTCCTTTTTTTAAATATTCCAACATTTGCCTTTCACTATTACTAAAGGACGGTAGGACTAAATTTCTCTCTCTCTCTCTCTCTCTCTCTCTCTCTCTCTCTCTCTCTCTCTCTCTCTCTCTCTCTCTGTTGAAGGTAGACTAACAAATGAAAATATGAATATGGAAGTGCTAATTGATCAGTTTAAAACACTTACGAATTGCGTTGAAATGGCGATACGAGTATACTTCATGACTCGGGCCCTCACGAAACCCCATTTCACCGTCATTCCTAATACCTTCCTTACGATATTATTACGATAAGATAATATGAACATACGATTTCTCACGCTATGTTTTTCGCAAAACAAAACAAAAATGACAAATACTCACAAAAAAAAATCAAATATTAAATACAGAAATTATTAAATAAAGCATTATTTCTTAAGAAACCCATAGTTCAAGGGAACGTAAGGTTGGAATTGCCTGCTCTAACCCCTATGCTATTAACAGAAAGGTAAATCTATATCGAATCTGATCCACATGTTCCTATTGATTTCATGGTTTAATTAAGAAATAACAAATTATTTAACCACTTATCATAGAGTAATTTGAAAAAAAAAAAAAAAAAAAAAATATTAACCAAAGCTGTGGGTGCTGTATTGTAAGTTATACCGAATCTGTAAGGTTAGTAAATATATTTTTTTGAATTTTCGTGGATAAAGTGTCACATAATAAAGAAAGACTATTGGTGGGGTCTAGTCAACGCTGATATAGTTTTCATAATTAAATGACAGCAAACAGATTTTATTCAAAGATTATAAAATTATGAAGGGAAAAAAAGAAACATTAATATAGAAATAGAAAATTTATCAATCCCTATAAAAAAAATTTCTAGCTTTGACAATGACCCAGCGTAAAACACGTGAGGAAATCAAATGCATTTGTAACAGGAATATCGCATGAGTTTTCTTGACTATCCGTCATAAAATGTAGAACCAAAAAGTGCTTGTTAGCGAGAGGTGAACCTTAAAAGACCCA
>NC_090747.1:58299688-58309688 GCF_036898095.1 Palaemon carinicauda | reverse complement strand
GACAAGTATGTCGTCCACATAACATACACAGAAAGGGAGGTCCCCTAAGATGCCATCCATGAGACGTTGAAAACGTTGCCCCAGCATTACGAAGGCCAAAACAGGAGTAATTGAAGGTGTATGTGCCAAACGGAGTGGTGATGGCAGTCTTGGGGATGTCTTCTGGGTTCATAGGCACCTGATAATACTCCTTCAAGAGGTGGAGCGTAGAGAAAACCTTCGCTTTGTGCAGGTAGGAGGTTACATCGGCAAATGTTTGGGAGGGGGTAGTGTTCCGGTTCTGTTTGCATATTCAGGCGCCTGTAATCCCCGCACGGACGGAGGGAGCCGTCTATCTTCAGAACGATGTGTAAGGGTGACAACCATGGGCTGGAGGCCTTTTGGCAAAGGCCCATGTTTTCCATTTCGGCGAATGTCTGTTTGGCGGCTGCCAATCGTTCCGATGCCAGATGTCTGAATTTTGCGAAGCCTGGGGGTCCCGTTGTCTTGATATGGTGATAAATACCGTGCTTGGCAGGAACCGTGGGCGTTTGGCAAAGTTCTGGACGGAAAACTTCCGGGTACGACGTGAGGAGGTGGGCGTAGGCATCCGTGGGTGCGCTGATGTGGAAAGCGAGGTTAGAGGGGGCGGGTTGAAGAGGTGTCGACAAGTACGAGTCTGCGTTGACCAATCGTCGGTGGGCGACATCAACCAGAAGGTGGAAATGAGAGGAAATCCGCACCGAGGATTGGCATTGTGACGTCAGCAACGAGAACTTCCAATTGAATTTACCGTTTCCGAACGATAATGTGAGGTTCTCGTAACCGTAGGTGGGTATCGCAGATCCGTTGGCAGCTACCAAGCGGACGTCGGCAGATGTAGACAGACTACAATGTGCCTTGTGCCTTGAAGAGTTTCCTTGGCAAAAGAGAACGACAAGCACCCATGTCTACCAAAAATCGCACGCCCGTTCCTGCATCCTGTAAAAAGAACAGATTAGAAACATGGGAGGCCACCGCCACAAGCGATGGCCTGCTTACACGTTTTTTGGCCACTGATAATCTTTGGCACATTTCTTCGCGGTTTCCCCGAATCTGAAGTGGTAGTAGCAAAACTGCGGCGGATGGGAGGTAGTAAGTGGCTGTAGAAGTCGTTCGTTGGGGCGCGAGCGATTGGTGGGTGGTGGGCGGCTGTGTCGCCGCTTCGGCACGTCACGGGGTAGGCGTGTATGTCCTACGGCATTCATGTCAGCTTCGGTTGACGTTGAATAAGCATCCTTGTCGTCAGGGGTGGAGGCGTTGATGGAGGTCTTGAAGTGGCTCTCCATAAGGGCGTCGGCTTTGGTCATCAAGTCCTTTATGGGTAAACTATCGAATTCGGGTATGGCAGCGCGTACAGGTTCAGGTAAACGGCGTATCCAAAGGGCACGGAGTAGGTTCAGCTCACGAGGAGAGCCGTCTGCGGCAGGTTGAAGGCGAGCGATACTGGTCATTTCCCTGAGTGCAAGCGAAGCCCTTTGGTCCCTCAACGGTTGTTGCGAGAGCTGAAAAAGCTTTTCTATACGGGCAGCTGGCGACGGCGAGTAATGCTGCAGAAGGTATGATTTGAGGGCATCATACGCTATTGGGGTGTCTCCTTGTTCACAAAGCCAGTCGGATATTTCTGGGAAGGTGTCCTCGGGTATCACCGCGAGAACATAATCCGCTTTGGTGGTTGAGCGAGTCACGCCCCTGATACGAAAATGGACTTCAGCGCGTTAAAACTAAGCAAACGCTTCTCCGGTGGCGAACGGTGAAAGTTTCAATGGGGCGGCCGCGGCGCCAATTGATGTAGTCTCCGTCATAGTACCAACGATGGAGGGGCGAGGGAGGTGGGGGTGGAAGGCAGTGGGAGAGAGTCGACTTCCGGGGTCACCAATATGACGGCGCCGAGTAAGGGTGTGAATTCAAAGGCGGATTGGAAACGACTGAGTTATATTATTGTGGAACTCTCTCCTTATATACAAAACCTCAAGGCAACAGGACATAACAAGTTCACAAGACAGACAATATCACAGAGGAAAAACCAGACATGAATTTTCATGTTCGTTTTAGTGCGAGGTAAGAGCAAAGATACAAGCATAATATATGCAAAAGGAATTATGTACAATTGTGTGAAACACGGTTGGTACAGGATCGAACCCTAGCACCTTCAATTGAAAGGCCAGGTCACTTTCACCATGGCCTTTCATTAGAAGGTACTAGGGTTCGATCACTAGTATGAGGTAGAAATATATATATATATATATATATATATATATATATATATATATATATATATATATATATATATATATATATATATATATATATATATATATATATATATATATATATATATATATATATATATATATATATATATGTGAAATTTTGCACATTTTTACGTGTTTTTTATATTCAAATAAGCCATATATATTTTTGATACATTAATGTCTGGATTCTCTTAACGACCTCGGGATCAGAGCCCCAGGCGAAATCACACAAAGACAAGAGCTTGGCTCCGGCTGGGAATCAAACCCTGGTCGGCAAGCTGGCCGACCAGGGTTCGATTCCGGGCCGGAGCCAAGCTCTTGTCTTTGTGTGATTTCGCCTGGGGCTCTGATCCCGAGGTCGTTAAGAGAATCCAGACATTAATGTATCAAAAATATATATAGCTAATTTGAATATATATATATATATATATATATATATATATATATATATATATATATATATATATATATATATATATATATATATATATATATATATATATTATTACTAGCCAAGCTACAACCATAGTTGGAAAAGCAAGATTCTATAAGCCCAGGGGCTCCAATAGGGAAAAAATATCCCGGTGAAGAAAAGAAATAAGGAGATAAATAAATGATGAGAACAAATTAACAATAAATCATTCTAAAAACAGTAACAACCTCAAAACAGATATGTCTCCTATAAACTATTAATAACCTCAAAAAGATATATGTCATATATAAACTATAAAAAGACTCATATCAGCGTGATCAACATAAAAACATTTGCCCCTACTTTGAACTTTTGAAGCTCTACTGATTCAACTACCCGATTAGGAAGATCATTCCACAACCTGGTAACAGCTGGAATAAAACTTCTGGAATACTGTGTAGTATCGGGCCTCATGATGGATAAAGGCCTGCCTATTAGAATTAACTGCCTGCCTAGTATTACGAACAGGATAGAATTGAATATGAAGGATGGTCAGAGTTATGAAAAATCTTATGCAACATGCATAATGAACTAATTGAATGACTTTGCCAAAGATTCATATCAAGATCAGGAATAAGAATTAATAGTCCGTAAGTTTCTGTCCAACAATTAGGATGAGAATCCACAGCTGAAGATCAGACAGGAGAACAATACTCAAAACAAGGTAGAATGAAAGAATTAAATAACTTCTTCAGAATAGATTGATCTCCAAGAATCGTAAAAGACTTTCTCAATAAGCCTTTGTTTTGTTCAATTGAAAAAGATACAGACCTAATGTGTTTCTCAAAATTAAATGTGCAGTCGAGAATCAAACCAAAAATTTTAAAAGGGGCATACAAAATTAAAGAAACATTATCAATACCGAGATCCAGATGTTGAGGAGCCACCGTCCTTGACCTACTTAATATCATACTTTGAGTTTTGTTAGGATTCAACTTCATACTCCATAATTTGCACCATGCATTAATTCTAGCTAAATCTCTATTAAGGGATACATTGATGCAAGGAGAGTAACATCATCTACATATGCAACAGGCAACAAGCTTGTTTATATATATATATATATATATATATATATATATATATATATATATATATATATATATATATATATATATATATATATATATATGTGTGTGTGTGTGTGTGTGTGTGTGTGTGTATGTGCGTGTATATACATATACTGTAAGTTGATCAAATTGTTATTTTATAGAGAACTATCGAATAGGTATATCATATCAAAGGGAAATCGATCATAGTCTCCTATGTATGAGGAGAATGAATCTGAGCCACAATTTTAACGAGAAGAATTATTTTCTATTGACGATATATAATGAAATCTGGAATTCGTCAACTGAGACAACTTCACAACACTGGGTAATCGTGAGATCATCAGAGATTGGTGGAATACAACTGCAGCTAATATCAAAGAATGAAACACTGAAAGGAATAGTGCTCTGAAACTAGCATGTAGAGATGGCATACGATATATTAGATTCTAAGCCTCCTTCCAGGCTTTAAGACATTGTTTTTTCTCGTTCTTACATATGCTTACTAAATAATGAAAAATCTATATCACATTTAATTATATTAAAAAAGTTGATTTACGAATAACATAATCAAACATCCACGTACATAAAAGATACAATTCGATTGCAAAATTATATTTATCTTTTTAATTACAAATGCATACATATGGAAACCAATTAATCTATTTCAAGAATATTAGCTACAAAAAAAAAAAAAAAAAAAAACACGAGCAGGGTTAAACTAAATAAAAACAATTTTTTCTCTCTCTCTCTCTCTCTCTCTCTCTCTCTCTCTCTCTCTCTCTCTCTCTCTCTCTCTCTCTCTCTCTCTCTCTCTCTCTCTCTATATATATATATATATATATATATATATATATATATATATATATATATATATATATATATATATATATATATATATATATATACATATATATATATATATATATATATATATATATATATATATATATATATATATATATATATTGAAAAGACAGTGAAAGATGGAAATGGAAGGTTGTTAAAAAGAGAGGAGGCAAGGAAACGGTGGGCGGAATATTTTGATAGTTTGCTGAATGTTGAGGAAAATAGGGAGGCAGATATAATTGCTGTTCCAGGTGTTGAGGTGCCAGTGATGGGAGATGAGAATGAGAGAGAGATTACAATAGAGGAAGTGAGGAGAGCACTAGATGAAAAGAGAGTGGGAAAAGCATCTGGTATGGATGGTGTGAAAGCTGAGATGTTGAAGGAAGGGGGTGTGACTGTGCTTGAATGGTTGGTGAGATTGTTTAATATGTGTTTTGTGTTGTCAATGGTACCAGTAGATTGTGTTTGTGCATGTATTGTACCACTATATAAGGGTAAGGGGGATGTGCATGAGTGTTGTAATTCAAGAGGTATTAGTTTGTTGAGTGTAGTTGGAAAACTGTATGGTAGAGTAATGATTAATAGGATTAAGGATAAAACAGAGAATGCAATCTTGGAAGTACAGGGTGGTTTTAGAAGAGGTAGGGGTTGTATGAATCAGATTTTTACAGTTAGGCAGATATGCGAGAAATATATAGCAAAAGGCAAGGAGGTGTATGTTGCATTTATGGATCTGGAGAAAGCATATAATAGAGTTGATGGGGAAGCAATGTGGAATGTGATGAGGTTATATGGAGTTAGTGGAAGGTTGTTGCAAGCAGTGAAAAGTTTCTACAAAGGTAGTAAAGCATGTGTTAGAGTAGGAAATGAAGTGAGCGATTGGTTTCCGGTGAGAGTGGGGCTGACACAGGGATGTGTGATGTCACCGTGGTTGTTTAACTTGTATGTTGATGGAATGGTGAGAGAGGTGAATGCTCGAGTGCTTAGACGAGGATTAGAACTGATAGGCAAGAATGACCATGAATGGGAGGTAAATCAGTTGTTGTTTGCGGATGATACTGTACTGGTAGCAGACACAGAAGAGAAGCTTGACCGACTAGTGACAGGTATTTGGAAGGGTGTGTGAGAGAAGGAAGATGAGAGTTAGTGTGGGTAAGAGTAAGGTAATGAGATGTACGAGAAGGGAAGGTGGTGCAAGGTTGAATGTCATGTTGAATGGAGAGTTACTTAAGGAGGTGGATCAGTTTAAGTACTTGGGGTCTGTTGTTGCAGGAAATGGTGGAGTGGAAGCAGATGTACGTCAGAGAGTGAATGAAGGTTACAAAGTGTTGGGAGCAGTTAAGGGAGTAGTAAAAAATAGAGGGTTGGGCATGAATGTAAAGAGAGTTCTATATGAGAAGGTGATTGTACCAACTGTGATGTATGGATCAGAGTTGTGGGGAATGAAAGTGATGGAGAGACAGAAATTGAATGTGTTTGAGATGAAGTGTCTAAGGAGTATGGCTGGTGTATCTCGAGTAGATAGGGTCAGGAACAAAATGGTGAGGGTGAGAACGGGTGTAAGAAATGAGTTAGCGGCTAGAGTGGATAAGAATGTGTTGAGGTGGTTTGGCCATGTTGAGAGAATGGAGAATGGCTGTCTGCTAAAGAAGGTGATAAATGCAAGAGTTGATGGGAGAAGTACAAGAGGAAGGCTAAGGTTTGGGTGGATGGATGGAGTGAAGAAAGCTCTGGGTGATATGAGGATAGAGGTGAGAGAGGCAAGAGAGCGTGCTAGAAATAGGAATGAATGGCGAGCGATTGTGACGCAGTTCCGGTAGGCCCTGCTGCTTCCTCCGGTGCCTTAGATGACCGCGGAGGTAGCACCAGTAGGGATTTCAGCATTATGAAGCTTCATCTGCGGTGGATAATGTGGGAGGTTGGGCTGTGGCACCCCAGCAGTACCAGCTGAACTCGGCTGAGTCCCTGGTTAGGCTGGGAGGAACGTAGAGAGTAGAGGTCCCCTTTTTTGTTTTGTTTCATTTGTTGATGTCAGCTACCCCTCAAAATTAGGGGAAGTGTCTTTGGTATATGTATGCATGTATATATATATATATAAATATATCTATCTATCTATCTATCTATCTATATATATATATATATATATATATATATATATATATATATATATATATATATATATATATATATATATATATATATCTTACTTATAACTGTAATCGAACAGTTTAACATGTTTTTTTCAAAAAGGCCCATAAAAGAAACACAGGAAATATGAATAAATTACACTATATTTCGGTCAATAAACATCGACCCTCTTCAGGATGTAAAGTAAAAGTGAGGATTACAGTGGAGAGTGACGGTTTATATATGAAAGCAAAAGGGTGTGTTCAATTGTTCTATAGTTGTTATAATTGCTGGAAGGATTAGCCAAATTTAATTACATCCAGGTGCGTGTTCTTATTGTTGAGCCGCTTGGAGGAAGTCTTGACCTCTGATGCATGTCTGGTGGTCGGTCTCCGTGGATTATCTTCTTAATGATAGGGTTGAGAAGAGTATTGTCCACTCTGTCAGCTTTCCATTGGCCCCCAGATAGGTTCATTGTGTTTGATTGATTTATGATGGCTGATTCCAGGATTTTCCTTCTGTACGGACAGGTACTCTTAAAAAGCAAAGACGACTCACTCCAGTTAATCTGGTGCCCTAAATCCCTAAGGTGAATGAAAATCCCCGAGTTTTCATACCCATATCTAACAGATCTTTTGTGTTCGGATAATCTTTGAGATAGCGAACGTCCCGTTTGCCCAACGTACACTTTTTCACAATCCCCACATGGTACTTTGTAAACACCGGATTCTATTTCTCTTTTATTTTGATAAACATTAATAAGGGCGCTTCCTATGGTCTTTGGATATGAAAAAACAAAGGGGTTCTCAGTTTTGATATGATTTGTTATATTTTTAATACCTTCTATATACGGGAGTTTTATCTTATTTTTAAAATCTCTTTGATTAGTAACATCATGATCTTTATAATATATCGTGTTGGCTTTGTTGATGGCCTTTTCTATGACATACGTCGGGTAGAATAGCTGGGCGAGTTGTTTACGGATGATTTCAAATTCTTTATTTAGGTAGGCTGGGGAACAGATTCTCAAACCTCTAAGAAATAGATTGCAAGCTACTCCAATTTTTACAGAAATGTCGTGATAACTAAAGAAATGAATGTAGGAAATAGAGAAAGTTGGTTTTCTATACACAGTGAAATTATACCCCGTCGATTCCCTTATAATTAGTATGTCCAAAAAAGCTAATTTTCCATCTTTTTCCCATTCAGTTTTAAATTTTATGCTAGGGACTAGGGAATTTAGATTATTGAAAAATATATTGAAATCTCCCCAGCTATCATCCCAATATGTGAAAATGTCATCAACATAGCATTGCCAAACCATGTTCGTAGGTTTAATTGTTGTTAAAATTTCTGTTTCAAAGGATTCCATGTAGAGGTTAGCTAAAATTGGAGATAACGGGCTGCCCATACTACAACCAAATATCTGTTTGTAAAAATTTCCATTGAAAGAGAAAACGTTATTTGACACGCTTAGTTTAATTAACTTAATTGTTTTTTCAATACCGAGGGGGAAGTGATCTTCGTAAGGGATTAATTTTTCCCTCAAGAAACCTAATACATCGTTGATCGGGACCTTTGTAAATAGGGATTCTACGTCAAGACTCAAGAGTTTGACATTGTTTACCGGGATATTTAATCTATTGAATTTCTGGATGAAGTCCTCTGCATGCTTAATATGAGCTGAAGAAAAGCTCCCTAGAAAGGGAGACAGCAAGACTGCTAACCATTTTGATATATTATATATAAATGACCCTTTACATGAGACGATATATCAAGCATATATTCAGACGTTATGAACGACTAGTGCAGGGACTTCACCGGAGGAAAAACCAGAAATGGTTTCTTGAAGAGTGTCTGCAAGAACAAGTTATACCAAAAATGTATGGCTTTTCACGCTGGACGTCAACATCGGACCCCTTTCCTAATTCCTCCAGGACATTTCTGCAAGAACGAATTATGTCAGCAAATCATGACATCTATGTAACACGGAGGAATATAAGTGAATTGGGGGTATCTCTTCGTCTGCTATGCCGAGATGATGGTATGTACAGAGATCTTTCTTCATATGTGCTGACTGGTGCTATTAATAGTAGTGTGACTCACTCCGAGAAATTGAATAATAAATTAGAAAGACTCATACGAAATAGTATATGGAATAATTTAGGATTGGAAAAAAAACGTTTTGAATTTATCGAACCGTCCACTCACAGTGAATGAGCAAACAGCTCTGAATCTAGGTATCTCTTTTGCTATGAAACCCGGACGGGAAAGTCATTTTGATTATGTGGTGGCCTTCGATAAACATTTCTCTAAAAACAATTTTGAAAAAGATGAAACTTGCCTAAAAGGAATCTTGTTAAATGCATTAGAAGAAAGTAACAGTAAAAATCCGCTTCCCAGAAGGTTTCATAATGCAATTTTTTCATTAAACAAAACCGATAATATCATCATCACAAAATCGGATAAAGACGGAAAAATAGTCATTCTTGATAAAGAGACGTATGTCAACAAAGTTCAACAACTCTTAAACGATGACACTACATATGAAAAGCTAACAAAAGATCCCCGTAACTCTATTGCTCCGGAGTTTTTCAAATCCATAAGAAAAATCGGAAATAATAAAAAAGACATCGAGGTCTTAAAAAAATTCAAAGTCATGAACCCTTCGTTGCCATATTTTTACGGGCTCCCAAAAACTCATAAGGACGGTATTCCCTTACGCCCAATCGTCTCATGTAAAGGGTCATTTATATATAATATATCAAAATGGTTAGCAGACTTGCTGTCACCCTTTCTAGGGAGCTTTTCTTCAGCTCATATTAAGCATGCAGAGGACTTCATCCAGAAATTCAATAGATTAAATATCCCGGTAAACAATGTCAAACTCTTGAGTCTTGACGTAGAATCCCTATTTACAAAGGTCCCGATCAACGATGTATTAGGTTTCTTGAGGGAAAAATTAATCCCTTACGAAGATCACTTCCCCCTCGGTATTGAAAAAACAATTAAGTTAATTAAACTAAGCGTGTCAAATAACGTTTTCTCTTTCAATGGAAATTTTTACAAACAGAAATTTGGTTGTAGTATGGGCAGCCCGTTATCTCCAATTTTAGCTAACCTCTACATGGAATACTTTGAAACAGAAATTTTAACAACAATTAAACCTACAAACATGGTTTGGCAACGCAATGTTGATGACATTTTCACATATTGGGATGATAGCTGGG
>NC_090747.1:58279688-58287188 GCF_036898095.1 Palaemon carinicauda | reverse complement strand
TGTTTATTTAGATGATTGATCAAGTTATGAACATAATAATGCGAGGAATGAATAATGCGTTGAATGAAAAGTGGACCAGAGACCTTATAAGTTTGAGTATGCAGATGATATAGTTGTAATTATTTCTAAAATGGATGAAATCCAAGAAATGATTGATAGGTTAGTACTCAAAGAGAGAAATGTATTGGTTATCAAGCAGAGGAAGACTGAGTTCATGTAGAGTCGGAGTGATGATCAGACTTTCGTCTGATCATCCTTATCCGAGAAATAATATTACCTAAGTAAATCTCTCAAATATTATTATTATTATTATTATTAGTAGTAGTAGTAGTAGTAGTAGTAGTAGTAGTAGTATCATCATTATTATTTCTATTGTTATTATTGTAATTTTTTATCATTATTATTATTATTTTTATTATTATTATTATTATTATCATTATTATTATTATTAGTAGTAGTAGTAGTAGTAGTAGTAGTAGTAGTATTATTATTATCATTATTATTACTAGTAATATGTATATATTTAGTATTGTAATTCTCGACTATAAATCTCTTTTCTTTCTCATATTTATAGAAACACAGCCACACAAATCTACATGTAAGTGATCAAACAGAGATTTCTACTTGAGAAAAAAAAATCTCCTTCTCTCTTTGTACCCTGCACGTACGAAAACATGAACACTCACATGAGATATTATAAGCAAGATAGCTACCTCATTTGTTGTGCTTTCTGTCTCCTAAGTGAGTGTACCATGCACATTCTCTCTGTTAAGGTACATTCTTAATTATTGGAAACTAGATATGAAGGATGATATTATAGATGCCCTTATATTTCTAAGAAGTAATGAATAATCAAATAGAACTAATATATTTGATTTGACGGCAATAAACGGTACTCCCTTTATACTGAATGCCATAATGAATATACATATTTTTTTCTGTTATTTATTAATTGGCAACGGCCGGTTTAGGTTTTTCCGTTGAGTGTTAAGATATTATACTTTGTATGACTTGATAGGATAGGAGCGCTAACACCCAAGGGCACAGCACCCTGACAATAACTATACTGCTGCAGTTCACGATTCTTCACTCTGATAAAATAGTCTTGTCACGTCCACTGACCTAAAAACCTCACACGTGACTAAATGATTTATTGCTGGTCTATCTTAGCTTTGTCAATCTAAAGTCATCTACACTATTACGCTCCGTTTCAGCTCTGTCCCAGGGACCCTAGTGGTGGGCAGGCATTTATGTTAACATAGCCAAAGGCAATGAAGGGATCAGTGATGTATTGTTGTAAAGTAATAGTTAAAATTAAGGATCTTTTCCTTTGAAGCATTTAGATTCAATACTTCAATACTAAATCCCTCGCTAATACAATCTTACTCTTAAGTATTTAGACTTACCACTTTCAATAGATCGGGTATACTGTCCTAGATTAAATATTCATGTTTGATATAATCAATCCAAAAGGAAGTAGTAATATGAAAGGGTAATTACCCTAATATTCTCAAATTATTACACAAAATTTACAGTGAAAATTCGAACATCTTAACATCAAGCAATAGAGGTTAAAAAAAACAAAAAATCAAGTAACAAAAATGCAACATAGCAATATCAAAAGGCAATTAATATTATGTGTGATGCGAGGTCTCTTGCAATAATAAATTATTAAAGTGGGGTCGAACACATAATCGTTTGACCTAAGACTGTACCAGTCTACCCTGGACAGGTAGCGTGGCCAAACTCACCCATTGCAGGTAGCGTGGTATCATATGTGTTACGCTCCCTTTTGAGGGCGTTAAAGGGAGGATACCAATTTACAATTTTTTTTTTTTTAATAGTTTACTAGTTTAAAGAGTCTACTTTCTACTGGTGTAGGAGAAAAAAAAACGCTGAATATAAAATAACACTGTACTTACATAAATACGAAAATAAGTATAAAAATACAATTTTTAATAAATAACTTGCACTGGACACTTTAAAATAAAACAATGAACAAAAAACCACTTGTGTGCTGCAACTAGAGTCCTGTGTGCACAACTTGACGTAAAAACATCGCCGATATCAGCAAAACTACCAGATCTGTAAAGAAAAGAAAAAGCGGTTAATTTTTGTATACGCTAAATCACTACAAAATATTTGTGTGAATGGAATGCTATATTTATAGTGGTAATACTTATTATATATGGATGAATTTTTCCAAAAGTCATCTACAATGATCCCAGATGATGGCAAAACCTTAGGAATTATATATAGTTGATATAAACTGGGCAAAAGCTTAGTTCAAATGTAACACGTACCGTGCGCAATTGACGTAAAAGAAAGGCATATCTAGAAAGAGTACTAATAATTGATATATATATGCAATAAAATGGTAAATAAATAATCTATGATGACCCTAGATGACAGCAAAAAGGTTAAAAATTATTTTTAGTAAGTATAAACGGGTAAGAAAAATAATTCGTGAAACTTACTACGTGAGTTGGCACTGGTCGCAGGTGTAGTTGACATGCGAGTTACAAACAGGGTTATGGCACTTGCCACACAAAAGCTTGGTCCTGACATTAGAAGAAGGGCAGAGAGGGCATCTGTTGCATTTCTCACTTCGTTTTGGAGTGTCTGGACTCTCGTCTTCGGGCTCTTGTACCGCAAAAAAAGAGCAAATGAGGTAAGTCAAGTCCCTTGGGAGATACCTCTTGCTTGCGTGTCTTGAAAGTGCTGCATCACGGGCGAGTTCCATGGCCAATTCCGCAGAAAATTGCCTCCTGTTATACAAGGTGTTGTCAGGCAAATTTTGGTGGATAAAAAAGGAATTATTTACAAGATTGATAATCCCATAGAAGACACATACGGGCCTCCTCCAGGTCTTCCTGCTGCAGGTCAGGGCAGAACATATCTGATCGAACGTGTCAACTCCTCCCTTTGTGGCATTATAAAACATGTGCATGTGACTTTTATGATCCTCAATAACTGTGGGATTGTGATGAACTGTGAAAAGAATCTGGATCCTTTTCGTCGGCTTCACACGTTGGCACAAAATGGTGACCTTGTCCTTGTAATTATACGTGGCAACAGATTCGGCTAATTCCAGGGGCGTTGTCAGCAACACAGTAGGCAGAATAGGTTTGGGACGAATAGTACCAACTAAATGCATCCCACGTTCACGGAGAGCCTTGGCTAGTGGCAGGGAAGTAAACCAGTTGTCTGTCGTAACAATACGCCCAGCCTTCCTGAAGGGTCGGGTTAGCTCCAACGTGAAGTATTCTCCCAAGGGCGTACTTGTATTGGTAGTTCCCTTGCCCAGGTAGGGAATGGCATTGCACATGTAGAACGTGTCTGCATCACATGCCATAACTAACTTGATGCCATACCTAAGAGAAAAGAAAACAAGATAAAAGAAACAATAAATATAAAGAAAACAAAACTAGACCTATAAAAAAGATTAAAAAAATTGCATATATATATATATATATATATATATATATATATATATATATATATATATATATATATATATATATATATATATATATATATATATATATATATATATATATATATATATATATATATATATATATATATATAAATATATATATATATATATATATATATATATATATATATAAATATATATATATATATATATATATATATATATATATATATATATATATATATATATATATATATATATATATATATAAACTTTTACTTACGCTGAAGAAGGCACAGGAGATTCTGCAGGAGTCACAGGAACAAGGGAATCAAGACGAACTGCGTGCGAGACAGCAAAATCTCATCTCTCTTCATGCGCTGTTTCCGCTTCTTCAGCAGCCAAAAGTTGATCCTCGTTTTCCTCACGCAGCAAGGTTTCATTGTCGACCAGGTCGTCTTGGATAGTGTCTTCTTCAAAGGTAATGGTCAAAGGCTCTTCTTCATCACTACTGACGAAAAGGAGCTCCAAAAACTCCTCCTCCTTGAGATATTTCTTCGCCATGCTGAAATCTGAAAACAGGAAAAAATAGAAAATTAGAAATTAGCCTCAAAATCACATTTTTGCTGCTTTCAAAACAAAATGGTGGTTGGTACAAGTAGCTACACCATTCACTGATACGTTCCGATAGACACAATTACATTATTTCACTAAATAATAATACAGTAATGTAAAATGCAAAATGTTTGCGTATGCGTGACATACCCCTGTAACGGTAACGTGGTTACTAATATGCAACAATTCCATCTTTGGAGGGCGATATCCGGCGAATGCGTCGGAGTAGAGAAGTGGCGAATGTTTCCTGCGAGGAAGCTGGTGAGCAACTAACGGCTCCTGGGTAGACAAGCCAGAGCCTGCAAGGCATCTATGCGCAGAAACGAAAAAAACGAGTTTTTGCGCTGCTTCCCGGCCAAATCTGACACCACGCTACCTGTCCAGGGTTAATACCGCTTGGAATTCTCATTGTTTCGATGAAGTTGCTGACAACAGCTGCTAATTGGACACTACAATGACTCATTTGACGTTTGATTTAGTACACAAAGGAAAACAATTCGAAAGATTGGGGTTCTCTGGTTAATATATACAACTTTCTCTGGGTACAAATAGTCTATATGGAGTCCAAACTATTCTCAGTTTGGTATAAAACAGGGGCAACTTTGTAAATTTGAATCATCAATAAGAGAAAGAGATATACGGGGAATAATGGAAAGCGATGAAGATGATTTTCTCTCTCTCTCTCTCTCTCTCTCTCTCTCTCTCTCTCTCTCTCTCTCTCTCTCTCTCTCTCTCTCTCTCTCTCTCATTAACGATTGCATCAACTTCGAAAGAGTGTAGTCGATGAATTTTTCGTCTTAGAATTAGATATTTCGTAGTTGCCAGAAAGCTATGATCAGAATTGTATAAAAAGTTAGGTCCCATTCATATAAAGGATAAATATATATAAATACGATGTATGCTCCATTCACACAGAAGAACAAAAGGGGTTATTCAGTCATATCTTTCAGGAAAAGTGAGTTTCAGGTTACTTCATGTTTTTGGGCTTTCCTTCCTAGATATCTTTTATAGTAAGTATAGAGTCATATCTAGGCCTTACCCCATTTTACACTCGACTTTTTTAAGGCAATATTTTATCTAAACCCAATAATGTCTTATATTTAACATATCACTTACGATATATATTTTCCATTAGTTTTCATGTATTTAGAATTTTATCTACTTACGTACTTTCCTTAGTTGTTTATTGAGAAAAAATATATATATTTCATTAGTATACATTGTTTTTCTTTCATCTTATTCAACATCTTTAATCGACAGCCATGAGGGGATTCGACTCAACAATAATATTGCCTTTCCTAAAGCCTGCTACCATTATTAGTCCATAGAATCTCTGACTTACCTTTTATTATTTCCTTATTTTATAATAATTATCTTTTATTGAAGATAACGCGTTACTTTTCATTTAACATCCAATCCTACGAACCTCTTAAAATACCAGCTGTCTATTTTGTAGATTTATAATAGCAATGGAGAAATATATCAGATCTATCCTATTTATCATTCTTATGGTAACCTCTCCGCTGACATAAACACATTTTACTTGCAAAATAAGATCTCTTAATCATAGTGAACCATCAATTTCATACAATTCACATACAACCACTTCAAAACAAATACTGTATGTGATTTACAACCACAGCTTGGTCTCTGTCCACACTTTTATCCGTTTTCAGCATTTGTAACTAACCAAATCAAATTCGTTTCATAATTTTAATCGTTCTTATGATCAAGAATAAAAAGTTTTGCAGCCAAACAATAATGTACGTCTCTATAATTCTTTGGAGTTGTTCTTTCATACTCACAGCCGATTACCAACTTAAAGTCCTTCGTTTCATTACCAGAAGTCATCTTCCCATGGGGATACCTTTATAGTGAAAAGCGTAGTATTTTTTTTATTAGCAGCGTCAGAAATAAGTGCTTGAGCTTTGAAATGAAGCATGACTCTGCACTTATGGAATATCCCATTAGGATTATTCAAGAAAGACTATTCCTGGAATCATATCGAGTCCAGAAGGCCTGGATATTTTTTACCTGCTCATCTCTCTTTAAGCATTGCTGACTCAAAATACGGAAAAAAAGACTGAAATGCATATTCTTAGTTGCGTAATGAATTTGAAGAGAAAACTGAAAAAAAAAAAAAACAATAAATAGCATTTACGTCCTTTCCAAATCTATAGTCAAATTTAAGATTACTAGAAAAAAGAACTGTTGGTTATGGCTCTTATCAGTATAAGGATTATGGTAAAACTAGTGTATTTAAAAATTGTGAGCAATTCAAACTGGGACATAAGAAAAGTACATTCTATGAAAAAGGATTTTCATCGTAAAATCTTTTTAGTCTCTTTAATATTTTATAAAAATCGTAGTGTATAATTACATAAACATTATTATCGAACACAGAAGCCTGTTGTATTATTGTTTTTCGCCAACACAACAAACTCACAGTAACTTTTCTAGCGACTGCTTAACTTGAAGTGAACTGTTATTTATTTCGATTCGAACCAAATTGGATAGTTATGTACAAAGGCTTAAAACATAAGCTATTAACAACTAAAAGAACTATAGCAAGAATTATAATGAGAGTAATACTAAAACAAAACAAAAATTAAAGTAACATAGATGAGAAAGGAAACAAAAGTAGAGGATATTCAAACAATATGTAAGAAAAAGAAATGGACATGGGCAGAAAATATATTCTGAATGACAAATGATAGTTGGACATTGAGAATAACAAAAAAGGTCCCTAGAGATTGCTAAAGGAGGAGGTATATATATATATATATATATATATATATATATATATATATATATATATATATATATATATATATATATATATATATATATATATATATTGTGTATATATATACATATATATATACATATATATATATATATATATATATATATATATATATATATATATATATATATATATATATATATATATATATATATATATATATATAAATATATATATATATATATATATATATATATATATATATATATATATATATATATACTCTCAGAATCTTTGATTGCGCATTGATTCTCTCCTGTGAATCTGTTTTCCTTGTTAATATGAATAAATTAAACCAGTTTTAACAACCCAAAGACTGCATACCTACTTTTGGGACACCCTATATATATATATATATATATATATATATATATATATATATATATATATATATATATATATATATATATATATATATATATATATATATATATATATATATATATATATATATATATATATATATATATATATATATATGTATATATAATCCTGCAAACTTTGAAATGAGCCGGGTACACCAACTTCAAAGTCTCAGCACTGAGCAAGGGACATCCCATGTTTCTTGCTCCTTCCTCCATCTCTAGACTTCGCTGTCAACGCAGTTAACGAGGGCAATCCTTGCCCAACCATAGAGGAA
>NC_090747.1:58242945-58279665 GCF_036898095.1 Palaemon carinicauda | reverse complement strand
TCGAAGTCAGAAATGAAATAAAAGATTTGCAAATTGACTAAATCTGCTCTATTCAATAGAAATCAAGCCCGCGAAAGGTTTACTTTTTGTAAGTATAGAGTAATGAACCGTGATTTCTCTTGTATCATTTGCCTCGGAAAAAATTTGTATGATTATTTGATACCTTTCACGTCACATGATCAAAATTCTAAAGCAATGTTATTATCTACAGACATTTTACATAATCCTTTTTTTTTTTTTTTTACTTTTTGAAATGGAGTTGTTTATAATAAGTTTATGAGACAATTACTGTTGTTTAATATCTAGTTGCAAAGCTTCAAATAATAAAAAACTTAAGATAGCAAATAGTATAATTTTCTGGGTGGCTAATGCATATCGATTTGACCTCATGGAGGCAATAATTATTCCATTGGGAAGCAGAATTAACACCTTCATTCAAAATGGAATTATAATATTGACCTAATGAGCAATATGTGTGACTTAATTGTTAAAAAAAAAAAGATAGAATTATATAGAGTCCGTAAGTTTGAACGTAATTTGTCAGATGTTCTGATGAAGTTTTAAAAGTTTCGTTATTTTAGGGTGGGAGAGCTAATTATCTACATCGTTAGAGCTCCATAGCAAGAAGTTCTCACATATACCTAAGCAAAAATCCATAAAGTCGGACTACATCAGTTTCAGGTTTATTAAACATTATTACCTTCGGCAGAGAAGTGAATATATTGCAAAGGATTTTGTGTTATCCTTTTTCTTACTTTGTGACTCAGGCGTAGAAGATATATTTCTTAATATCATGTAATTAAAACGTTTTAAGGAAAACAAGCTTTTCGCTCTCTTCGATCAAAGGTTTTGCAAAACTTATCAAATGGAAATGAAAAATACGGTATTTAATGATTATTTACTTATTCAATCTTCTGGCAACCTTGGGGTGCACATGGGCCCTTCCTGTGCCATCTCTCTGGCAGAGGAAGAGTACCCATGGATACAATCCAGGTTATAGCCCGTAGGCAGGAACTCGGGATGGGAGGGTATAAGGAAAAAGAAAGTAAAGGAAGTATAAGTAAAGAAAAAAAGAGAACGACAGACCCTCGTGCGATATTAGATAACTTTTAGAAGCCACCTAGGGACTAAGAAAAGAAATGCAAGGAGTGAAAGGGTTTTTTAGTTCCCGCAATGTCTAGCACTGTTGTAAGAAGCACGTCTGTCTGCACAGTATTTGATATTTGAAAAAGTTATGAATGTTGAAAAAGTTATGAGGTTATTAATGAAACGTCAATTCTATTTATTTTTTCTATTTTTTTTTTAATCATATAACCTGTAACTATTAGAGAAACTTGTAACAATTTTAAGATCGTAACAGCTATACTTCTAATAGCTTTAACTATATACAGAGTGAAGACCATGGATTTCCTTTGAAATTTCCAGACTTAGATTTTCAGAATAATGATAGCTTTATTTATATAGTTCTGTCTTCGGTTGACTTGATATAATACATTTTCATCCCAAAAGACAACACTGCAATAGAATGTCCTTTCATTGCCAGTTTACTTGTCCTATTCTTAAACTAATATTCTTTCACCAAGACATTAAACGTTTTTTTTTACGGATTTATATATGCAGGGAATCTGAAATGGCCAGATCTTATTCAATAGATACAAATTTTAATATTTCAAAACTGAAATTATCTTATTGAGTATCACATTTTGTGCATACCACATACTCTTCATCCAGAAATACATCAGCTAATATATGCGAATAAGAAATGAAGATTTAAATCTTGAATGGAAAGCCACGACAAACAAAGGTCCCGGTGAACCTGAATTCCAGCCAGTGTTGACAGGCATTCGATATTCATAGCTTCTTTCTTGATCCCTGTTATCCTTTCTGATAGATTCTCGATGGTCTCTAGAATAAATATTGTCTGCATTGTTTGTAACTAATGAAGAGCTCTTGTTATGAAATGGCTCCAACTTTACGAGCTTGTTTACTGTTAAGGTCTCTTTATATCCTCTATATCATAATAGTTCCTTGAGTTTCACTCTTAACACTGAGAAAAGTTACGATTATAGAAATGAAAAGGTTAATCAGTATTTCATTTCAATTGTTGCAGGTAAACATTAAGTTTAAAATCTATAAGGATATAAGAAACAGTCGCTTGAAAATCAAAGACGAATATGTCACTTATATACATGAACTGAAATGCTTACACAGATTTAAGCATTATATTTTCTTGTATAGTGATTTTCATCTATTATTATTATTATTATTATTATTATTATTATTATTATTATTATTATTATTATTATTATTATTATTATTATTATTATTATTATTATTATTGAAGTTTTCTCTTCAAGAAATTATCAGTGTAGGTGAACGAACTAATGTTATTATCATTGCTAAGTGTCGATGTTCTATGAGTGAATTGCGATTGAAATATATTAATGATTAGAACAAAAAATAATTTGATATATCCTATTAACTTATGCAATATAAATGCTTTTTATACGATACCTTCAAGGATTATATTCACTTTGAATCAGTCGTTATGTATTCAAACGAATTATTGATGTTTATTTGCAGATATATGTACAGCATACCTATTCCAAAAAAAAAAAAATCTTTAATCACGACTTTAGCGGAATCATAGGCTTATATAAAAGTATATACATATTGGCATATAATATAGATGTGAAAAATACGTGATAAACAACTGCTACAGTGATGTGTGTACACATCACGCAAGTGTAGGCCTACTTAATTTCATCTGCATAAGGTAGAGAGAGAGAGAGAGAGAGAGAGAGAGAGAGAGAGAGAGGCGGCAAATTTCAAACTACTACAACACATCATATACACACACACACACACACACACACACACACACACACACATATATATATATATATATATATATATATATATATATATATATATATATATATATATATATATATATATATATATATATATATATATATATATATATATATATATAAAACGGATTTTGAGCGAAGCGAAAAATCTATTTTTGGGTGAGATGGCCATGTCGTCCTGATGGAAGTTCCTATAGGGTAGCTTCCTAGGGTATATTACAACTACGGTGATATTCCCAAAGAATTTACCTTAAGGTACCCAGAATTCTAACTCCTGGAGCGAATATCCCTAATGAAAGGGATATCGCGACATATCAGAGGACGCATTCTTGACACGCCACATGGCAATCTGCACCCTAAACAGAGATAACACATCGAAGGGGTCAATTGGCAAGAAAACGAAAACGAGAAAGAAAAAGGGGGAGCCGTTCCCAAGGCTCCCTCTTCTCCCGTTTCGTAAGCGTGCATTGCGCCAATCCTGGCGCCATCTGTATTCCTTGTAGCGATACACGAGGTGCTACAGATACTGTATGTAGGGAGGGGTCCTACAGCCCTTTCATAGAAAGGGAAGGGCGGGTCCATCAGGACGACATGGCCATCTCACCCAAAAATAGATTTTTCGCTTCGCTCAAAATCCGTTTTTTGGGCTCAAGCCATGTCGTCCTGATGGAGGTATACCAGAGCATTACTGTATCAGTGGATTCTCAGAACGTGCCGTACTCCCCGGAGGTAATTCCCCGGTCGACTAGACCTAGAGACCTAAGATGTTACCGTTATACATCTTTTCAACTAACCATAAACCATGTTAGAGCTTCCTGCCCCCTACAGGGAAGAGTCCTACTAGACTCTGGAAAAGTCTCGAAGAGTACATATACCTATGTATGAATACCAGGCAAGCCAATATAGTGGTCTCACCCTATATTAAGTAAAGCATAGTTTGTAAAGAACCACTGTGTCAATATGAAATATCGACCAGTTCTCCGCACAATACTTGTATTGGACAAAGGTTTATATCCGCATAAGAGGAAACTTGTAAATCCGCCACCGTCCCCTTATGGGATGGAGTCCTTCCGTTAAGGGAAAGCATAAACCAATGCAACATAGCTTGCATAAAGGAACAATCTATTAGAATTATCCCAGATAAAGTACATAGAATGAATGCTCAATTATACCAATAAATTGACACAGGTGAAGGAGACGCAAGGTTCTCAAGAACAAGTTTATTGACAGACAATAAATAGACAGGTTAACCACAAATATATATATATATATATATATATATATATATATATATATATATATATATATATATATATATATATATATATATATATATATATATATATATATATATATATATATATATATATATATATATATATATATATATATATATATATATATATATATATATATATGTATATATATATATATATATATATATATATATATATATATATATATATATATATATATATATATATATATATATATATATATATATATATATATATATATATATATATATATATATATATATATATAAGAAGAGGATAACCAAAACTTTAAGCATAAGTATGATAGTAAACAGAACTTGTTTATCTGAAAGAAAAAACATATTGCCACTTTTAACATACCGAGGTATCAAAGTCATAAAAGTCTGTATTACTAATCAATCACATTAGCGTTAGAAACGCTCGGCACACATGTCTGCACTTATGCTAGGTTCACCTTTGGAAATGGAACAGTCAACGTGGGCAACTCAGTGCCCTCACTTAGTTTGTAGTACAGTATGTAACTACACACTCACCCTGGAATTAATCCTCCCAATTAAAACCACTGTTCCTCGCAGAGTTAAACAGCAGGGTTAACGACGCGACCCACTGCTACCACAGATCTCTTTAGTTCCTCTACTTGCTTCGCATAGTGGCGAAAGAACACTCTGGAAGACTTCCAGCCAGTGTATGAACAAAGATCTTCAAAATCCATACAATTAAAGAAATTTAAGGATGAGGCAACTTTCCTCGGATCGTGACCTGCGGGTGTACAGTCAGGATCCGCTCTGCGAATAAAATATGTGATTTTCGCCCTGAGTTGATTCAGAGATAAATTTGAGCCTGATGTTTCTCCCCTGAATAGTTGACCACCCTTGAAGTCTGAAGTTCTACGAAGATAGACCTTTAGGCATTCTACTGGACATAGAGATGCATCTTCTTTCAGAGGGCAGATTCTCCAGGGACCCCACCTGTTGGTGGGTAACTCATTCTTGGCGAGAAACGTAGGATCCGGAAACAGGTTCAGTTCTCCCCCATCCAGGAACTGAACATGACCTCCCTCTCGCGAGAGGGCTACAATCTCACTAACCCTGGCCCCGGACGCGAGTGCAAATAGGAAAATAACTTTTTGGGTCAAATCCTTTAAGACCATGAAATGGGCTTTGGAGGTGCTGAAGGTCTGAGCCTAGCGCAGGCTTTCGGGACTTTATTAAAGATCTCGTTAGCGAGGTCGACCTGGAAGGCATATAGAATGGGTCTTGTCAAAGCAGACTTACACACCAAAATCGTGTTAGCTGCAAGCCCTTGACCATGGAGGTGGATGAAGAAAGATAAGCAGAAGTCTGTCGAGATCTCCTGCGGATTCTTCGCCTTGACAAAGGCCACCCATTTTCTCCAAGATGACTCATATTGCCTTCTAGTAGATTTGCACTTATATTCCTCTAGGAAGTCTATGCTGGCTTTCAAAATCCCGAAACGCTTTCTCACCGCTAGAGAGAGAAAATCATGAGCGGCAGGGTCCGGGTTTTCTGTAATGAAGCGCAGACAGTCGACTTCTGGACTCGCTGGGTCAGAACTGGATCTGGTAGCGGTAGAAACTTCAACCGTAGTTCCAATGCCAGGGGGAACCACACGCTGTTCGGCCACTTGTGGGCCACTATTGCCGCTACCCCCTTGAAGGATCTCAGTTTGTTGAGGACCCTCAACAGAAGGTTGTGAGGAGGGAACAGATAAATCCTGGACCATCTGTTCCAGTCGAGGGACATCGCGTCCACTGCTTCCGCTAAGGGGTCCTCGTACGGGGACACGTACAGGGGCAACTTCTTATTGTTTTTCGTTGCAAAGAGGTCTATCTGCAGTTCTGGGACTTGACTCAAAATGAAGGAGAATGATCCTGCGTCTAAGGACCATTCCGACTCTATCGGTGTGAACCTGGATAGAGCGTCCGCTGTCACATTGCGGACTCCTTGAAGGTGAACTGCCGACAGGTACCACTTCTTCTTTTCCGCCAATCAGAAGATGGTCAACATCACCTGGTTGAGAGGTGGTGACCTCGATCCTTGTCGATTCAAGCATCTCACAACTACCTCGCTGTCCATCACCAACCTTATGTGGATCGAGTGACGCGGGGAGACTTTCTTTAAGGTAAGGAGCACTGCCATAGCTTCTAGAAAGTTTATGTGAAAGGTCTTGAAAAGCTTGGACCAAGTCCCCTGGACTTCTTTCCGATGAGAGTGACCTCCCCATCCCTCCTTCGAGGCGTCTGAGTGAATTGTCACCGACGGGGGAGGTGGCTGAAGAAGAACCAACTTCTTTAGATGTGTGGCTTGGGACCAAGTGCTGAGAAGAGTACGTAGCCGAAGCGGAACTGGTCTTCTCAGATCTCTTCGCGCGTTTGATGCATAACTTCTCCAAACTCCGGTTGCATCCTTTAGCTGTGCTCTTAGCACCGGGTCTGTCACCGAAGCAAACTGGAGAGAACCAAGTACCCTCTCCTGTTCGCGTCTTGATATCCTTTCGGAATCTAGAAGTCTCTTGACAGAATCCGCTATCTCCTTCCTTTTCTTCGCCGGGATGGAGAAACGGTGTGACATTAGGTCCCAGTGAATTCCCAGCCACTGGAACTTTTGAGATGGAGAAAGTCGAGACTTTTTTCTGTTGATCTTGAAGCCTAGATACTCTAGGAACTGGATCACTTGACTGGAAGCTTGCAAGCATTCTGTCTCGGATGCTGCCCACACCAGCCAGTCGTCCAGGTAGGCTACTACCTGAATTCCCTTTAGGCGTAATTGTTCGAGAGCTACGCTCGCAAGCTTCGTGAAGATCCTTGGGGCTATATTTAGCCCGAATGGCATGGCTCTGAAGGCGTATAGTCTTCGTTGTAGCTTGAACCCTAGGTAGGGGGAGAGTCGACGGTTGATTGGAACGTGCCAATAGGCGTCTGACAAGTCTATGGATACGGTATATGCCCCCTTGGGCAATAAGGTCCTTATGTGTTGCAGTGTTACCATCTTGAACTTGCAGTTCACTATGAACTTGTTGAGTGGCGACAAGTCCAGAATGACTCTGAGTTTTTCCGAGTCTTTCTAGGGAACACAAAACAGACTCCCTTGGAATTTGATGGACTTCACCCTTCGGATCACTTTTTTTCTCCAACAGTTCTTGGATGTACTCCTCCAGAACGGGGGTGGAGTGTTGGAAAAACCGAGGGCACGGGGGTGGAGTGCTGTACCAGCTCCAGTCCAGTCCATTCTTGAGTAGGCTGTGGGCCCAGGGATCGAAGGTCCACCGATCCCGAAAATTCTGAAGTCTCCCTCCTACCGGTATCATCTCCCTTGGACTGTCGTCCAGAGGTCTTGCCTCCCTGACCGCGACCACCCCTGAATCCCCTTCCCCTTGAGGGGCGCCTAGACGAGCCTCTGGCTGCTCCTCTAGGCTTTGCTCGAAAGGAAGTTGACTGCCCTTCGAACGTTGGGTTGAATGCCGTGGACTGTGTCGACACGGCCTGGGGTACCCACTGGAATGTGGTCGGTGTTTGTGCCACCATCTGGGGCACTAAAGGCAATGGCAATTGCAGTTGCTGTTGCTTTCTAAGTGGCTTGGCTGGCCGAGACGATAGCCTAGTCCTCATAGTCTTCCTCTTTGGTTGAGAACCCTCATCCGGAAAAGACTTTCTTTTGATAGCCAGGCCCCACTTCTGGAGAAGGTTTCTATTCTCCGTGGCGGCCCTATCAACAACTTCTTTGACCAATTCGCTAGGGAAAAGGTCTTTGCCCCAAATGTTGGAGGAGATTAGTTTCCTTGGCTCGTGCCTCACCGTAGCCGAGGTGAATACGAACTCCCTACAAGCTCTCCTCGCCCTGACGAAGCTATAAAGATCCTTCGTCACTGTGGCCAGATGAGTCTTGGCCACTACCATGAACATTTCATGGACCTTGGGGTCACTTGCCATCGTCTCAAGAGTGGTCTGAAGAGACATTGAGGCAGCCAGTCTTTCTTTCGTCTCGAGCTCTCTCCGCAAAAGAAAGTTAGACAGCTTAGGGAGGTCCTCACCGAACTGACGTCCGGCAATATCAGCCTCCAACTTCCCGACTGAGAAGGTAAGATGGACGTCCTTCCAGTCCTTGTGGTCCTTAGGCAGGGACAGCAACAAGGGTTTACACTCCTCCAGGGAGGGGCAAGGCTTGCCGGCCTCGACTGCTTTTAGTACAGCCGCAAACCCTTTCTGTAAAAAGGGGAAGGCTCTAGCAGGAGAGGACACAAAGGATGGGAGCTTCTTACTCAATGCAGCTACCTTTGGGTTCGTGAAGCCCCTCTCTTTCATCGAGGATGAAAGCAGAGCTTGAGCCTTAGCATGGTCCATCACTATGACCTCCTTCGGCTCTGTCTCCTTCTTTGAAGCTGGTTCCTTCCTCAACCGGACATAACAGTCCGGATATGACCCCTTGTTGGGCCAGAATTCCACCTCCTCTAGGGGAACTAAACCCAACTTATCCGAGATGACGATCTTTCCAGTCGTCATCGGCATGTGCTCAGCATATCTCCGCGGATTAGCATCTGAGCACAAGGGAAGGTCTTTCACATTGAGCCTTTTCTGGGGCCCATGTGAAGCTGCAAGCCTCTGCATCTGCAGTTCCATTGCAGCCGCCTTCTCCTGATTCTCCTTCTGCATTTGTTGGATCATTCCAACAATAGAGGAGAGGGCCTGTCCCAGCTTTACTGGGAGAGCGGACGATGTTGAGGGAATAGGCTCAGGGATCTGAACCGGAGTAGCCGACACCTCGTCGACCTCTTCCTCTACAATGTCTGGGGCTTGAACTTCATCCTGGGCTCCTGCCAGGAGGTCTTCCTCCAGACGCTCGGACACGTCAGACATCCTGTCGTCCAACTGGATGTCTTGCAAGGCGACTGCGACTTCAGCATCCACCTGGATCTGAACTTGGGGGATCTCCTCTTGAGGCTGGGGAATCACTGCATCAGCTGATGCCCTAGGGAAAAGGTAAGCCCTCATCTTCTCACTTGGAATGTAAGGTCCAGAGGTGTTCTTTTGGAAGCCCCTTACCCAGGTACGAAGCTTCTCCCTTGCTATATCCCTTGATTCCGCCGTCCTAGGGGAATCAAAGGCCTCAGTAATCAGGTTAGTGCACACGGTACATACCTGAGGGTCCCAATACTGGAGATCACCATTGGAGACAGCGCATGCTGTGTGCCTCCAACAAAACTCATGTCCGCAGAGGTTCTTACTGCGGACGTTGCAGAAAACACTTCCGCACTTCGGATGGTCCTCCTGTAAAGAGAAGAAATTTCCATGAGTATCAAGTGAACTACGTATCACTGGATATGCACAGTTTAGCATAACAAATCAGAAAGGAAAGACACACACTTGTGTTTCCTTCACAACCAATTGTTGCAGCCTTCCAGATAATAAAATCGTATGGTTAATCTGTCCTAGAGTAACCAATGAAAAGTTTCCAGAGGAAACAGGTGTAGCTCACACCTAAGGTATGATTTTAAAAATACCGAAAATAGACAAGAAAGAACTCACTTTCTTATCTGTAAGGCAACACCAAAGGGCTGTGCAAGACAACACAAAAGTGTTAGAACACACAGTGCTGTACCAAAACTTATACTATAGTTTTCTTCCTACAGTATATGTTTTACTGAAGAATACTGGTACAGTATAGAAGGTAATATGCCGGCCGGCACTTGCCGGCCGGCACACACCATAACTAGCTTTAAAGTATATTACTTAACAGCTATAAGGCGGCAGAACGCTGGTTCAAATGCATGTGCCGGCCGGCAGTAACTGCCGGCCGGCAACAGCCAATGTCGGCCGGCAATGACTGCCGGCCAGCAACTACACAAGGTAGTACCCGCCTGCCGGCCACTGCTCATAGCGACCAGCAGACAAGGGCTGACAATAGCCGGCCGGCAAAGGTAAACAACCGATGCCGGCCAGCAGCAAAAGAACCAGAGGACTACGACTGCCCGGCTGCCGTCCTCATAGACCGGCAGCCGGGTCGGGTACAGCACTAGAAGAAAACAGAATGGATGCCGGGATAAGGGCATAAACTACCTTCAAGCCCGGCAATCCGAAAGAGTGCATATAAGGAAGGGGAGAATCTAATTCAGGCTTCCTGACCAATGCCGTCTGGCTCACAAGCAGACATGGATGAGGGACCAAGGGAGGTCCGGGCAGCACTCAAAGCAGAAGACCCTTGCCGGCCGGCAGACTCTGCCAGCCGGCAAGGGACTGAGTCAATTCCACATCCTAACCTATCCTAGGTCCAGATGTAGAATGACGTACAGTACTGTAATGGCTAGGCCATTACGGAGATAGAGGGGGAAGGGACAAAAGAGGGTCCTACCAACCTTGCTTTAGTGAAGAATCACTCGCAGCCAAGAAAATTCATCTTAGCCTAAGGGAGATCCAAGGAGGGAGGCCAGCAATACTTGCCAGCTCCCAAAGAACCAAAGCAAGGAAGGTGTTGCTACTCCCAGGGAAAGGATCTTATCCTCCCACCGAAAACAGCAACAAGGACTAGTCTGCTAGATCACAAAAGAAGGAACCATCTCGTACAGAAACATACGGCAGTGACCTAAGGAGGCTAAGCCTCCTATGTCTGCGTCAGGCCAGCGAGGGAGACTCTACCCCAAGCCAGACAAACACAGACTCAGACTAAAAACTCTGATGTTCTGTCCCTCTCTGAAGCCAGACTTACTGGAACAGGGAGGTACAGTAACACCCCAGTATAGTTGTATCGAAAGTTAATTCAGATAAACCACTAGGGTTAAGCCCAAGGCTTAAACAGAGGGAAAGAGATTGCATACCTTCTCCGAAGAAAAGAAAGCAACCGGGGAGTATGAAAAAGTATACTAAGGCTCCATAAGCAACTTAGCCTAGGCACCAAGAGAATCGATTAACTAAATCACCGAAACTCACTAGTATACTATCTTGGAAATAATCAACATAATCTTAAATGTATAAAAAACAGCCTAAAGCTTCAATAAAATTTTAAAACACTCGGAAATCCAAAATCATGCAGGAAAGTACTAGGACCAAACGACTAGGCTACATGGCCTAGCGTAGGCCAGAGTTGGCGAATACTTCGCCAAAATAATAATACTAAAAGCACGAGAAAGGAAATCCTATGTAACGCTAAATAGCTAAAATATATTAAAGCAAAACAACCGGGAATGTCGCTCTGGCTAACTAAAACTCATACCTAGCGAGTGAGAGCGTCCATGACGCCTCCGGTAGGCAACGGCTCTTGTAACAAAGATTATTACTATTAATCACTTTAAAATTTACCAAGAGCCTACATTTATACATAAAAAAAATGGTACTCAACTTATCAGAGGCAGACAAAGTTGGAGAAGCCATAAAAAGATGAATAAATCCAAGATTTGCGAGAAACATAGGAAAAAACACCGAGTTGTTAAGCTACGCAAAAAGGAATACAGATGGCGCCAGGATTGGCGCAATGCACGCTAACAAAACGGGAGAAGAGGGAGCCTTGGGAGCGGCTCCCCCTTTTTCTTTCTCGTTTTCATTTTCTTGCCAATTGACCCCTTCGATGTGTTATCTCTGTTTGGGGTGCAGATTGCCATGTGGCGTGTCAAGAATACGTCCTCTGATATGTCGCGATATCCCTTTCATTAGGGATATTCGCTCCAGGAGTTAGAATTCTGGGTACCTTAAGGTAAATTCTCTGGGAATATCGCCGTAGTTGTAATATACCCTAGGAAGCTACCCTACAGGAACTTCCATCAGGACGACATGGCTTGAGCCTAAATATATATATATATATATATATATATATATATATATATATATATATATATATATATATATATATAAATATATATATATATATATATATATATATATATATATATATATATATATATATATATATATATATATATATATATATATATATATATATATATATATATATATATATATATATATATATATTATATGTACATATATATATATATATATATATATATATATATATATATATATATATATATATATATATATATATATATATATATATATATATATATATATGTACATATATATATATATATATATATATATATATATATATATATATATATATATATATATATATATATATATATATATATATCTATATATATATGTGTGTGTGCGTGTATATATATATATATATATATATATATATATATATATATATATATATATATATATATATATATATATATGTATATATATATATATATATATATATATATATATATATATATATATATATATATATATATGTGTGTGTGTGTGCGTGTATATATATATATATATATATATATATATATATATATATATATATATATATATATATATATATATATATATATACGACTATATTATATGTACATATATATATATATATATATATATATATATATATATATATATATATATATATATATATATATATATTATATGTATATATATATATATTATATGTACACATATATATATATATATATATATATATATATATATATATATATATATATATATATATATATATATATATATATATATATATATATATATATATATATATATATATATATATATATATATATATATATATATATATATATATATGTACATATATATATATATTATATATAAATATATGTATATATATATATATATATATATATATATATATATATATATATATATATATATATATATATATATATATATATATATATATATATATATATACTATCATCATCAGCATATCGTCCTACGCCCATTGACGCAAAGAGTCTTGGTTATATTTCGCTAGTCATGTCTATCTTCAGCTTTTAGTTCACTACTTCTCCATTCATCATTTCGTACTTCGCGCTTCTTAGTCCTCAGCCATGTAGGCCTGGACCATCCCTCTCTTCTAGTACCTTAAGGAGGCCAGCTGAACGTTTGGTGAAACAACTTCTCTACAGTAGTGCAAAGAGCATGCCCAAACCATCTCCATCTACCCTTCTTCATGATCCGGTCATGCCATTTAAATCCCAATATCCTTATGAGTACTTTGTTCTCAAATCTACTAAATCTATTGGAGATTGTTTCAATGTCATACCATGACTATGTCCATAGAGTAACAACAATCTCACTAAAATGATATATAGTCTGATTTTTATATGTAATTTCAGACGATTTTATTTCCTATTCTTATTTAACCTAGCCATTGTCTGGTTTTTCTTTTTTTCAATCTTTCACTAAACTCTAATTCTAATGACCCTGTATTCGAGATCATATTTCCTAAATACTTTAATGGTTCTACCTCAATAATCCTTTATCCTTCCAATGATATTTCATCTTCCATCGCATACTCCATTCTCATCATCTGTCTTTCTTCTATATATCTTTAGCACAACCTTTTTGTAATTGCCACACGGTGAACTCCATATATACTTGTGGAAGTTCTTCGGCTGAAAAAGAGTACCACCAATGAAAAGATTGTTAGCTGAAGAAAAACCTTTGAAATGTGCTATATTTTTTTTCTTTTTCGTAAATTCGCCAAGACCATAGATACCCATCATATTCTCTATACCATGATTATGTCTTCCAACTTTAGCATTGAAGTCTCCGGTCACAATTTTTTTATCTCTCTCAGATAACTCATCTATTACCCTCTGCAGTTCTTCGAAGTATTCATCTTTCCTTTCTTCAGAGGAATCGTGTGTTTGGGCATAGCAAACTATAATATTCATATTGCACAGCTTTGATTTAAACTGTGCTATGAACAATTTACTATCTACAGCAATCCTCTCAGTTAATGCTTTTTCTGATCTTGGTTTCATTATCATTCCTGCCCGTACTCTTCCTACTCCATCTGATCTTCCTGAGTATATATATATATATATATATATATATATATATATATATATATATATATATATATATATATATATATATATATATATATATATATGTATATATATATATATATATATATATATATATATATATATATATATATATATATATATATATATATATATATATATGTATATATATATATATATATATATATATATATATATATATATATATATATACATATATATATATATATATATATATATATATATATATATATATATATATATATATATATATATATATATATATATATATATATACATATATATATATATATATATATATATATATATATATATATATATATATATATATATATATATATATATAAATATGGCCCTAGTCTAAAGTTTCCTTACCAATCCCCGCACAACGTGTTTCACTTAAGGCTAAGATATCCAAACCATATTTCATAAAGTCATTCTCTACACTCTGTAACCTTAAATGTGATTCATTGTTCTAATATTGCAATTACCGATTTTAAATCATTCTTAGTTTTTATAAACCTGGAGTTTCTTAGCACCGCACTATGCCTGGTTCGAGGGGCCGTTCAGTCATCTTCTCTTTCCATGACTGACGATATCCCTAGATGATTTATTTACTAGATGCATCAAAGGATAGCCAGTTCCTTGTGATGCGCATTGCCTATCGAACTAAGGCATGTGACACCTGCTGGTCCATGCGAATTCTAGTAAGAACAACCGCCGGGCATCAGTAGTAAAAGCCGAAGAGACAGTTAGTCCATCACCTTAAACCCAATCTATCACCCTGCTGACAGTGACTTAGGGGGGCATTCCCTCTACACCCAAAGCTCTCTTTCCTCTACCAGTTTGCTCATCCGGTTATACGAATATAAATGTTGTCAAACATGGATTGCTAAGATATACCATCTAGCATGGTAATATACCACCTAACACGGTATATATATATATATATATATATATATATATATATATATATATATATATATATATATATATATATATATATATATACATACATATATATATATATATATATATATATATATATATATATATATATATATATATATATATATATATATATATATATATATATATATGTATTGTGAAATGAGTTGAGTTGTATCATCCAAGTAAAACTGTTTACAGGTCACATATTTTATTTTGATTTCTATAAACAGTTTCGCTCTCTTGAATTCCCATTGACTTGAAATATACCCGCAAACAGGCCTCAACTGAAAGAAGGTCTTATCTGCATCATATAGGCTCATATCCATTAGGTACCAGGCACTTGACATTCCCCTCTTTTCCCAGGTCAGCTATAAGATATAAGCCAAGTGTGAGAACAAGACTTTCCCATAGAAGGAAAAGACGGCCACAGATAGAAGGACACTTGGTCATGATTCGACAACACCCAGAAAAGAAAGGTGTGGTCACGGATGCCATTGGGTCACAAGCCCTCATGTCCACCCTATGTTCTAAAAAAGCTCCAATCACGAGGAAAAAGGGATGTCCCGAAATTTAACTTATTGGCCTAAGGGCTTACATCAACGAAAGAAGTTAGTTCCTGGCCGTGATCGCAGGGAAACAACTCCTGTCCGAGAGCGAGGAAAACTGATTATTGCAACCAAGAGAGAGAGAGAGAGAGAGAGAGAGAGAGAGAGAGAGAGAGAGAGAGAGAGAGAGCGTTAGGATACAAGCTTTCTCAGCTCACAAGGTAGAGAGAGAGAGAGAGAGAGAGAGAGAGAGAAAGAGAGAGAGAGAGAGAGAGAGAGAGAGAGAGAGAGAGAGAGTGTTAGAATACAAGCTTTCTCAGCTCACAGGGTAGAGAGAGAGAGAGAGAGAGAGAGAGAGAGAGAGAGAGACAGACAGACAGACAGAGAGAGCGTTAGGATACAAGCCATCTCGGCTCACAAGGTTCGGACCCCGCCGTGAAACTCATAATTCCTAAGTACAGCTGCGCCGACGTCGAAAGACAAGTACTGTGACCTCTATGAGAGGGAGAGTGAAACAAGTGTCCCCCTCCACCTCACACACGCACACAAAAAAAAGAGGTGAAACTGAAGGTTGTTTCAATAAATGGGAGTTCACAAAGACATGGAGCTGGGGGGAGAGTGACTGCTCCCCGCACTCTAGTTTTGGGGTGTTTGAATGTGCGTGGATGTAGTACGATAGAGAGTAAAAGATGTGAGATTGGAAGTATGTTTAGAAGTAGAAGGATGGATGTATTGGCTTTGTGTGAGACAAAGATGAAAGGAAAGGGTGAAGTGATGTTTGGTGAAATGTCTGGTAGAGTGTCAGGGATTGAAAGGGGAAGAGCGAGAGAGGGTGTGGCGTTATTGCTGAGTGAATGGATGACAGGTAAAGTAGTGGAATGGAAGGAGATATCATCTAGGTTAATGTGGGTAAGGGTTAGGTTGAGTAGGGAATGTTAGGCGTTTGTCAGTGTGTATGGGCCAGGTAGTGAGAAAAGTGAAGAAGAGCGGAATGAGTTCTGGAATGAATTAACTAGGTGTGTAGAAGGACTGGGTAGAAGGAATTATGTAGTTGTCATGGGTGACTTAAATGCTAGAGTGGGCGCTGGAGAGGTAGAAGGTGTCACTGGGAAGTATGGCGTACCAGGTGAAAATGATAGTGGTGAGAGACCTGTAGATATGTGTTGAACAAGAGATGGTAATAAGTGCTAGCTTTTTTAAAAAGAAAGATGGAAATAAGTATACATGGGTAAGAGTGGCAAATGGAAGAGTAGTAGAAAGGGCATTAATGGATTATGTGTTGATAACTAAAAGAATGTTTGGAAGATTGAAAGATGTGCACGTGTTTACGGGTATGGCTAACGGTGTGTGTGATCATTTTTTGGTGGAAGGAAAATTAGTTGTAGCAAAAGAGTGGGGGTATATATTAGGTGGATGTAAAAGGGAGCCAGTGAGGGTTGAAGAGCTAATAAAACCGAGGGGAAAAAGTAAATATCAGGAAAGGTTGAAAATGGCATATGACGAGGTGAGAGTAAGAGAAACTGGTAATTTAGAGGAGGAGTGGAAGTTAGTAAAAGAAAATTTTGTTGGGATTACAAGTGATGTATGTGGCAAGAAGGTTGTTGGAGGCAGCATTAGGAAGGGCAGTGAATGGTGGAATGAAGGAGTGAAGGTAAAAGTGGAAGTGAAAAAGAGGGCTTTTGAAGAATGGCTCCAGAGTAATAGTATAGAGAAGTATGAAAAATATAGAGAGAAAAATGTGGAAGTAAAGCGCAAGGTACGTGAGGCAAAGAGGGCAGCTGACCTGAGGCGGGGTCAGGGATTGGGTCAGTCATATGAAGAGAATAAGAAGTTCTGGAAAGAAGTGAAGAGAGTAAGGAAGGCTGGCGCAAGAATTGAAGAGACAATGAAAGATGGAAATGGAAGGTTGTTAAAAGGAGAGGAGGCAAGGAAAAGGTGGGCGGAATATTTTGAAAGTTTGCTGAATGTTGAGGATAATAGGGAGGCAGATATAATTGCTGTTCCAGGTGTTGAGGTGCCAGTGATGGGAGATGAGAATGAGAGAGAGATTACAATAGAGGAAGTGAGGA
The DNA here is from genome assembly GCF_036898095.1 of Palaemon carinicauda. Classification (NCBI taxonomy): domain Eukaryota; kingdom Metazoa; phylum Arthropoda; class Malacostraca; order Decapoda; family Palaemonidae; genus Palaemon; species Palaemon carinicauda. Next base: position 58,262,017 of record NC_090747.1, on the reverse strand, counting down.
GAGCACTAGATTTAACGAGAGTAGGAAAAGCATCTGGTATGGATGGTGTGAAAGCTGAGATGTTGAAGGAAGGGGGAGTGACTATACTTGAATGGTTGGTGAGATTGTTTAATGTGTTTTGTGTTGTCAATGGTACCAGTAGATTGGGTTTGTGCATGTATTGTACCACTATATAAGGGTAAGGGAGATGTGCATGAGTGTTGTAATTCAAGAGGTATTAGTTTGTTGAGTGTAGTTGGAAAAGTGTATGGTAGAGTAATGATTATTAGGATTAAGGATAAAACAGAGAATGCAATCTTGGAAGTACAGTGTGGTTTTAGAAGAGGTAGGGGTTGTATGAATCAGATTTTTACAGTTAGGGAGATATGCGAGAAATATTTAGCAAAAGGTAAGGAGGTGTATGTTGGGTTTATGGATCTTGAGAAATCATATGATGGAGTTGATAGGGAAGCAATGTGCAATGTGATGAGGTTATATGGAGTTGGTGGAAGGTTGTTGCAAGCAGTGAAAAGTTTCTACAAAGGTAGTAAAGCATGTGTTAGAATAGGAAATGAATTGAGTGATTGGTTTCCGGTGAGAGTGGGGCTGAGACAGGGATGTGTGATGTCGCCTTTGTTGTTTAACTTGTATGTTGATGGAGTGGTGAGAGAGGTGAATGCTCGAGTGCTTGGACGAGGATTGAAACTGGTAGGGGAGAATGACCATGAATGGGAGGTAAATCAGTTGTTGTTTGCCCATGATACTGTACTGGTAGCAGACACAGAAGAGAAGCTTGACCGACTAGTGACAGAATTTAGAAGGTAATATGCCGGCCGGCACTTGCCGGCCGGCACACACCATAACTAGCTTTAAAGTATATTACTTAACAGCTATAAGGCGGCAGAACGCTGGTTCAAATGCATGTGCCGGCCGGCAACAGCCAATGTCAGCCGGCAATGACTGCCGGCCAGCAACTACACAAGGTAGTACCCGCCTGCCGGCCACTGCTCATAGCGACCAGCAGACAAGGGCTGACAATAGCCGGCCGGCAAAGGTAAACAACCGATGCCGGCCAGCAGCAAAAGAACCAGAGGACTACGACTGCCCGGCTGCCGTCCTCATAGACCGGCAGCCGGGTCGGGTACAGCACTAGAAGAAAACAGAATGGATGCCGGGATAAGAGCGTAAACTACCTCCAAGCCCGGCAATCCGAAAGAGTGCATATAAGGAAGGGGAGAATCTAATTCAGGCTTCCTGACCAATGCCGTCTGGCTCACAAGCAGACCTGGATGAGGGACCAAGGGAGGTCCGGGCAGCACTCAAAGCAGAAGACCCTTGCCGTCCGGCAGACTCTGCCGGCCGGCAAGGGACTGAGTCAATTTCACATCCTAACCTATCCTAGGTCCAGATGTAGAATGACGTACAGTACTGTAATGGCTAGGCCATTACGGAGATAGAGGGGGAAGGGACAAAAGAGGGTCCTACCAACCTTGCTTTAGTGAAGAATCACCCGCAGCCAAGAAAATTCATCTTAGCCTAAGGGACATCCAAGGAGGGAGGCCAGCAATACTTGCCAGCTCCCAAAGAACCAAAGCAAGGAAGGTGTTGCTACTCCCAGGGAAAGGATCTTATCCTCCCACCGAAAACCGCAACAAGGACTAGTCTGCTAGATCACAAAAGAAGGAACCATCTCGTACAGAAACCTACGGCAGTGACCTAAGGAGGCTAAGCCTCCTATGTCTGCGTCAGGCCAGCGAGGGAGACTCTACCCCAAGCCAGACAAACACAGACTCAGACTAAAAACTCTGATGTTCTGTCCCTCTCTGAAGCCAGACTTACTGGAACAGGGAGGTACAGTAACACCCCAGTATAGTTGTATCGAAAGTTAATTCAGATAAACCACTAGGGTTAAGCCCAAGGCTTAAACAGAGGGAAAGAGATTGCATACCTTCTCCGAAGAAAAGAAAGCAACCGGGGAGTATGAGAAAGTATACTAAGGCTCCATAAGCAACTTAGCCTAGGCACCAAGAGAATCGATTAACTAAATCACCGAAACTCACTAGTATACTATCTTGGAAATAATCAACATAATCTTAAATGTATAAAAAACAGCCTAAAGCTTCAATAAAATTTTAAAACACTGGGAAATCCAAAATCATGCAGGAAAGTACTAGGACCAAACGACTAGGCTACATGGCCTAGCGTAGGCCAGAGTTGGCGAATACTTCGCCAAAATAATAATACTAAAAGCACGAGAAAGGAAATCCTATGTAACGCTAAATAGCTAGAATTTATTAAAGCAAAACAACCGGGAATGTCGCTCTGGCTAACTAAAACTCATACCTAGCGAGCGACAGCGTCCATGACGCCTCCGGTAGGCAACGGCTCTTGTAACAAAGATTATTACTATTAATCACTTTAAAATTTACCAAGAGCCTACATTTATACATAAAAGAAATGGTACTCAACTTATCAGAGGCAGACGAAGTTGGAGAAGCCATGAAAAGATGAATAAATCCAAGATTTGCGAGAAACATAGGAAAAAACACCGAGTTGTTAAGCTACGCAAAAAGGAATATAGATGGCGCCAGGATTGGCGCAATGCACGCTTACAAAACGGGAGAAGAGGGAGCCTTGGGAGCGGCTCCCCCTTTTTCTTTCTCGTTTTCATTTTCTTGCCAATTGACCCCTTCGATGTGTTATCTCTGTTTGCCATGTGGCGTGTCAAGAATACGTCCTCTGATATGTCGCGATATCCCTTTCATTAGGGATATTCGCTCCAGGAGTTAGAATTCTGGGTACCTTAAGGTAAATTCTCTGGGAATATCGCCGTAGTTGTAATATACCCTAGGAAGCTACCCTATAGGAACTTCCATCAGGACGACATGGCTTGAGCCCAAATATATATATATATATATATATATATATATATATATATATATATATATATATATATATATATATATATATATATATATATATATATATATATATATATATATATGTGTGTGTGTATATATATATATATATATATATATATATATATATATATATATATATATATATGTATATATATATACGACTATATTTTATGTACATATATATATATATATATATATATATATATATATATATATATATATATATATATATATATATATATATATATATATATATATATATATATATATATATATATATATGTATATATATATATATATATATATATATATATATATATATATATATGTATATATATATATATATATATATATATATATATATATATATATATATATATATATATATATATTATATCTATATATATATTATATATATATATATATATATATATATATATATATATATATATATATATATATATATATATATATATATGTATATATATATATATATATATATACATATATATATATATATATATATATATATATATATATATATATATATATATATATATGTACATATTTATATATTATATATAAATATATGTATATATATATATATATATATATATATATATATATATATATATATATATATATATATATATATATATATATATATACTGTCATCATCAGCATATCGTCCTACGCCCATTGACGCAAAGAGTCTTGGTTATATTTCGCTAGTCATGTCCATCTTCAGCTTTTAGTTCACTACTTCTCCATTCATCATTTCGTACTTCGCGCTTCTTAGTCCTCAGCCATGTAGGCCTGGACCATCCCTCTCTTCTAGTACCTTAAGGAGGCCAGCTGAACGTTTGGTGAAACAACTTCTCTACAGTAGTGCAAAGAGCATGCCCAAACCATCTCCATCTACCCTTCTTCATGATCCGGTCATGCCATTTAAATCCCAATATCCTTATGAGTACTTTGTTCTCAAATCTACTAAATCTATTGGAGATTGTTTCAATGTCATACCATGACTATGTCCATAGAGTAACAACAATCTCACTAAAATGATATATAGTCTGATTTTTATATGTAATTTCAGACGATTTGATTTCCTATTCTTATTTAACCTAGCCATTGTCTGGTTTTTCTTTTTTTCAATCTTTCACTAAACTCTAATTCTAATGACCCTGTATTCGAGATCATATTTCCTAAATACTTTAATGGTTCTACCTCAATAATCCTTTATCCTTCCAATGATATTTCATCTTCCATCGCATACTCCATTCTCATCATCTGTCTTTCTTCTATATATCTTTAGCACAACCTTTTTGTAATTGCCACACGGTGAACTCCATATATACTTGTGGAAGTTCTTCGGCTGAAAAAGAGTACCACCAATGAAAAGATTGTTAGCTGAAGAAAAACCTTTGAAATGTGCTATATTTTTTTTCTTTCTCGTAAATTCGCCAAGACCATAGATACCCATCATATTCTCTATACCATGATTATGTCTTCCAACTTTAGCATTGAAGTCTCCGGTCACAATTTTTTTATCTCTCTCAGATAACTCATCTATTACCCTCTGCAGTTCTTCGTAGCATTCATCTTTCCTTTCTTCAGAGGAATCGTGTGTTTGGGCATAGCAAACTATAATATTCATATTGCACAGCTTTGATTTAAACTGTGCTATGAACAATTTACTATCTACAGCTATCCTCTCAGTTAATGCTTTTTCTGATCTTGGTTTCATTATCATTCCTGCCCGTACTCTTCCTACTCCATCTGATCTTCCTGAGTAGATATATATATATATATATATATATATATATATATATATATATATATATATATATATATATATATATATATATATATATATATATATATATATATATATATATATATATATATATATATATATATATATATATAAATATGGCCCTAGTCTAAAGTTTCCTTACCAATCCCCGCACAACGTGTTTCACTTAAGGCTAAGATATCCAAACCATATTTCATAAAGTCATTCTCTACACTCTGTAACCTTAAATGTGATTCATTGTTCTAATATTGCAATTACCGATTTTAAATCATTCTTAGTTTTTATAAACCTGGAGTTTCTTAGCACCGCACTATGCCTGGTTCGAGGGGCCGTTCAGTCATCTTCTCTTTCCATGACTGACGATATCCCTAGATGATTTATTTACTAGATGCATCAAAGGATAGCCAGTTCCTTGTGATGCGCATTGCCTATCGAACTAAGGCATGTGACACCTGCTGGTCCATGCGAATTCTAGTAAGAACAACCGCCGGGCATCAGTAGTAAAAGCCGAAGAGACAGTTAGTCCATCACCTTAAACCCAATCTATCACCCTGCTGACAGTGACTTAGGGGGGCATTCCCTCTACACCCAAAGCTCTCTTTCCTCTACCAGTTTGCTCATCCGGTTATACGAATATAAATGTTGTCAAACATGGATTGCTAAGATATACCATCTAGCATGGTAATATACCACCTAACACGGTATATATATATATATATATATATATATATATATATATATATATATATATATATATATATATATATATATATATATGTATTGTGAAATGAGTTGAGTTGTATCATCCAAGTAAAACTGTTTACAGGTCACATATTTTATTTTGATTTCTATAAACAGTTTCGCTCTCTTGAATTCCCATTGACTTGAAATATACCCGCAAACAGGCCTCAACTGAAAGAAGGTCTTATCTGCATCATATAGGCTCATATCCATTAGGTACCAGGCACTTGACATTCCCCTCTTTTCCCAGGTCAGCTATAAGATATAAGCCAAGTGTGAGAACAAGACTTTCCCATAGAAGGAAAAGACGCCCACAGATAGAAGGACACTTGGTCATGATTCGACAACACCCAGAAAAGAAATGTGTGGTCACGGATGCCATTGGGTCACAAGCCCTCATGTCCACCCTATGTTCTAAAAAAGCTCCAATCACGAGGAAAAGGGGATGTCCCGAAATTTAACTTATTGGCCTAAGGGCTTACATCAACGAAAGAAGTTAGTTCCTGGCCGTGATCGCAGGGAAACAACTCCTGTCCGAGAGCGAGGAAAACTGATTATTGCAACCAAGAGAGAGAGAGAGAGAGAGAGAGAGAGAGAGAGAGAGAGAGAGAGAGAGAGAGAGAGAGCGTTAGGATACAAGCTTTCTCAGCTCACAGGGTAGAGAGAGAGAGAGAGAGAGAGAGAGAAAGAGAGAGAGAAAGAGAGAGAGAGAGAGTGTTAGGATACAAGCTTTCTCAGCTCACAGGGTAGAGAGAGAGAGAGAGAGAGAGAGAGAGAGAGAGAGAGAGAGAGAGAGAGACAGACAGACAGACAGAGAGAGCGTTAGGATACAAGCCATCTCGGCTCACAAGGTTCGGACCCCGCCGTGAAACTCATAATTCCTAAGTACAGCTGCGCCGACGTCGAAAGACAAGTACTGTGACCTCTATGAGAGGGAGAGTGAAACAAGTGTCCCCCTCCACCTCACACACGCACACAAAAAAAAGAGGTGAAACTGAAGGTTGTTTCAATAAATGGGAGTTCACAAAGACATGGAGCTGGGGGGAGAGTGACTGCTCCCCGCACTCTAGTTTTGGGGTGTTTGAATGTGCGTGGATGTAGTACGATAGAGAGTAAAAGATGTGAGATTGGAAGTATGTTTAGAAGTAGAAGGATGGATGTATTGGCTTTGTGTGAGACAAAGATGAAAGGAAAGGGTGAAGTGATGTTTGGTGAAATGTCTGGTAGAGTGTCAGGGATTGAAAGGGGAAGAGCGAGAGAGGATGTGGCGATATTGCTGAGTGAATGGATGACAGGTAAAGTAGTGGAATGGAAGGAGATATCATCTAGGTTAATGTGGGTAAGGGTTAGGTTGAGTAGGGAATGTTAGGCGTTTGTCAGTGTGTATGGGCCAGGTAGTGAGAAAAGTGAAGAAGAGCGGAATGAGTTCTGGAATGAATTAACTAGGTGTGTAGAAGGACTGGGTAGAAGGAATTATGTAGTTGTCATGGGTGACTTAAATGCTAGAGTGGGCGCTGGAGAGGTAGAAGGTGTCATTGGGTAGTATGGCGTACCAGGTGAAAATGAGAGTGGTGAGAGACTGGTAGATATGTGTGTTGAACAAGAGATGGTAATAAGTGCTAGCTTTTTTAAAAAGAAAGATGGAAATAAGTATACATGGGTAAGAGTGGCAAATGGAAGAGTAGTAGAAAGGGCATTAATGGATTATGTGTTGATAACTAAAAGAATGTTTGGAAGATTGAAAGACGTGCACGTGTTTACGGGTATGGCTAACGGTGTGTCTGATCATTTTTTGGTGGAAGGAAAATTAGTTGTAGCAAAAGAGTGGGGGTATAGAGTAGGTGGATGTAAAAGGGAGCCAGTGAGGGTTGAAGAGCTAATAAAACCGGGGGTAAAAAGTAAATATCAGGAAAGGTTGAAAATGGCATATGACGAGGTGAGAGTAAGAGAAACTGGTAATTTAGAGGAGGAGTGGAAGTTAGTAAAAGAAAATTTTGTTGGGATTACAAGTGATGTATGTGGCAAGAAGGTTGTTGGAGGCAGCATTAGGAAGGGCAGTGAATGGTGGAATGAAGGAGTGAAGGTAAAAGTGGAAGAGAAAAAGAGGGCTTTTGAAGAATGGCTCCAGAGTAATAGTATAGAGAAGTATGAAAAATATAGAGAGAAAAATGTGGAAGTAAAGCGCAAGGTACGTGAGGCAAAGAGGGCAGCTGACCTGAGGCGGGGTCAGGGATTGGGTCAGTCATATGAAGAGAATAAGAAGTTTTGGAAAGAAGTGAAGAGAGTAAGGAAGGCTGGCGCAAGAATTGAAGAGACAATGAAAGATGGAAATGGAAGGTTGTTAAAAGGAGAGTAGGCAAGGAAAAGGTGGGCGGAATATTTTGAAAGTTTGCTGAATGTTGAGGATAATAGGGAGGCAGATATAATTGCTGTTCCAGGTGTTGAGGTGCCAGTGATGGGAGATGAGAATGAGAGAGAGATTACAATAGAGGAAGTGAGGAGAGCACTAGATTTAACGAGAATAGGAAAAGCATCTGGTATGGATGGTGTGAAAGCTGAGATGTTGAAGGAAGGGGGGAGTGACTATACTTGAATGGTTGGTGAGATTATTTAATGTGTTTTGTGTTGTCAATGGTACAAGTAGATTGGGTTTGTGCATGTATTGTACCACTATATAAGGGTAAGGGAGATGTGCATGAGTGTTGTAATTCAAGAGGTATTAGTTTGTTGAGTGTAGTTGGAAAAGTGTATGGTAGAGTAATGATTATTAGGATTAAGGATAAAACAGAGAATGCAATCTTGGAAGTACAGTGTGGTTTTAGAAGAGGTAGGGGTTGTATGAATCAGATTTTTACAGTTAGGCAGATATGCGAGAAATATTTAGCAAAAGGTAAGGAGGTGTATGTTGGGTTTATGGATCTTGAGAAATCATATGATGGAGTTGATAGGGAAGCAATGTGGAATGTGATGAGGTTATATGGAATTGGTGGAAGGTTGTTGCAAGCAGTGAAAAGTTTCTACAAAGGTAGTAAAGCATGTGTTAGAATAGGAAATGAATTGAGTGATTGGTTTCCGGTGAGAGTGGGGCTGAGACAGGGATGTGTGATGTCGCCTTTGTTTTTTAACTTGTATGTTGATGGAGTGGTGAGAGAGGTGAATGCTCGAGTGCTTGGACGAGGATTAAAACTGGTAGGCGAGAATGACCATGAATGGGAGGTAAATCAGTTGTTGTTTGCCGATGATACTGTACTGGTAGCAGACACAGAAGAGAAGCTTGACCGACTAGTGACAGAATTTGGAAGGGTGTGTGAGAGAAGGAAGTTGAGAGTTAATGTGGGTAAGAGTAAGGTTATGAGATGTACGAGAAGGGAAGGTGGTGCAAGGTTGAATGTCATGTTGAATGGAGAGTTACTTGAGGAGATGGATCAGTTTAAGTAGTTGGGGTCTGTTGTTGCAGCAAATAGTGGAGTGGAAGCAGATGTACGTCAGAGAGTGAATGAAGGTTGCAAAGTGTTGGGGGCAGTTAAGGGAGTAGTAAAAAATAGAGGGTTGGGCATGAATGTAAAGAGAGTTCTATATGAGAAAGTGATTGTACCAACTGTGATGTATGGATCGGAGTTGTGGGGAATGAAAGTGATGGAGAGACAGAAATTGAATGTGTTTGAGATGAAGGGTCTACTCTAAGGAGTATGGCTGGTGTATCTCGAGTAGATAGGGTTAGGAACGAAGTGGTGAGGGAGAGAACGGGTGTAAGAAATGAGTTAGCGGCTAGAGTGGATATGAATGTGTTGAGGTGGTTTGGCCATGTTGAGAGAATGGAAAATGGTTGTCTGCTAAAGAAGGTGATGAATGCAAGAGTTGATGGGAGAAGTACAAGAGGAAGGCCAAGGTTTGGGTGGATGGATGGTGTGAAGAAAGCTCTGTGTGATAGGATCATAGATGTGAGAGAGGCAAGAGAGCGTGCTAGAAATAGGAATGAATGGCAAGCGATTGTGACGCAGTTCTGGTAGGCCCTGCTGCTTCCTCCGGTGCCTTAGATGACCGCGGAGGTAGCAGCAGTAGGGGATTCAGCATTATGAAGCTTCATCTCCTGTGGATAATGTGGGAGGTTGGGCTGTGGCACCCTAGCAGTACCAGCTGAACTCGGCTGAGTCCCTGGTTAGGCTGAAGGAACGTAGAGAGTAAAGGTCCCCTTTTTGTTTTGTTTCATTGCTGATGTCGGCTGCCCCCAAAAATTGCGGGAAATGCCTTTGGTATATGTATGTATGTACAAAGGAAAAAAGGGGGAAAATAACTTCGGGAATATTTTCTCTTTAATACTGTCAGTCACTCACAATAAATTCGGTTTTGAAAACAGGAGGTAATTCAGACTTGTGTAAACCAAGTTATCTTATGTTAGAAAATTGTTAAGGGGAAAGAGTTATCAATTCAATATTTTTCTTTTGACCTTAAAGTGCAAAGTGAGGGTTTTGTTGTTATGGTACAGAAAACAGTAGACTAAGACAATAGTGGCCATTCATTATTTGTCAAGAATTATACCGTCAACTGTGTATTCTTTTATTTACCCTAACTATTTTTTTTGTATATATTTGGTATTAATTCATTGCATACAGTGATTGTCATAACGTGGAAATTAAGTGGTATTTTTTTTTTAAATGCATCTAATTTTGTTTTGATTAATACTAAAGAAAAGTAAACTTTGTCTTTCATTTTTGAATTTGATTTGATGTTAACTTTATAAAGTCGAAAAAATTTCCAATTTTGAATTGCCTATGTATGTTTTTCTCTTTAAAAATCTTACAAACAATCTTTTTTTTTTTTTGCCAAATAAATTTAGTTATGTATTAGATCTTATAACAGAGTTTTTTGTCCGTTATTAGAATAAGGAGACAGGTCAGCCTGTTCTTACATGTAACAATCCCTATATGTATTAAAACGAGGTGAAGATCTAAATATTCTCCTATAAATGAGAACGGGAAAAACGAACCGTTAAAAACATTAACGAGTTCAGTCCTTTTAAAGACATCGCAGGGTCAATTAGACGATGTGGTTGATACGATGACACAGTGCCTAGTAGAGAGTCCGGTTGAGATTCTATTTAGATTCTAAATTTACAGACTTGTTCTTCAGGATAATGAGAGCTTTATTTACATAACTCTGTCTTCAGTTGACTTGATATAATACATCTGTACTCAGATAGGTAATACAACAGAGTTCTTTGCTAATTTACTCCTCCGTGCCTTAAAGAATTGTTCTTTCAAAAAGACATTCAAGTTATTTCTATCGAATGATATATGCAGGAAATCTAAAATGGCTAAATCCTATCCAACATATAGAAATTTCATTATATTAAAACTAAAACTATCATATGGAATTTCATTTTGTTTACATAAAGATATTCTTCATCCAGAAAAAAACGCATCACATAATATATGGAAATAAGAAGTAATTAAAAATTTAAGTTTTAATGGAAAGCCACAACAAACAAGCGCCCTGTGAACCTAAATTCCAGCCAGTGTTGACATGCATTCTATATTCATAACCTCAATTCTGATCCCTGTTATCCTTTCATATAGATTGTCAATGGCTTCTAAAAAGCCTCTTCTCTACATTGTTTCTAACTAATGAAGATCTCTTTTATAAGAATTGGCTCCAACTTCACGAGGTAGTTTCCATTTAAGGTCTTTTCCTATCCCCTACATCACAATGGGTCCTTGAGCTTCAGTCATAAAACTGTCGAAAAGAAACGAAAAGGTTAATCAATATTTTTTTTTTCGATAATTGGAGGTAACACAAATGGCAATGAGCTGAAAATCTAAAAGTAAATAAGACACATTCTCTTAAAAATAAAAAGAAGAATGTCTCTCTCACACGAATTGAAATGCTTACAAAATTTCTGCATTATATTTTCTTATGAACTGATTATCATCTAATGTTTATTGAAGTTTACACTTCAAGAAACTATTAGGTTAGGTGAACAAGCTCATGTGATTGCCATTGATAACTGTCGCAATTTCCGAACTTAAATGCAATTAGAATATTCATTATGATTGGAAAATTCACAATAACCCTTATCCTAATAACTTACGGAATAAAAACCAAATGATTCAGATAAATCAAAGGATTTTATTAATTTTGCACCAGTCTTGATGTTTCCATGTAAATTAATAAAGTTTAATTGCATATACAGTATATTTATATCTATTCCATATACCTTTCTTTAATCACGACGACTTATGTGGAATCAAACAATTAAATGAAAGTATTTACATATTAGCATATAACTTTGATATTCAAATACATGATAAACAACTGGTTCAGTTATTTGTCTGCACATCAACGCAAGTGTACTTAATTTGCGCTTCAGAAGCTAGAGAGAGAGAGAGAGAGAGAGAGAGAGAGAGAGAGAGAGAGAGAGAGAGAGAGAGAGAGAGAGAGAGAGAGAGAGAGAGAGGCGAATTTAATATATTTTCTTATGCATTGATATGAATGATTCAATCACTGTTTTGAATCATTAATTTCAAACAATCAAAACATCGTATATATATATATATATATATATATATATATATATATATATATATATATATATATATATATATATATATATGTATAGTATATATATATATATATATATATATATATATATATATATATATATATATATATATATATATATATATATATATATATATATATATATATATATTTGTGTGTGTGTGTTTGTGTGTGTGTGTGTTTGTGTATATGTATGTATAAGAGATGTGAAGGGAACAATTTAATTTATATACCTGAAGTTGAGGAAGACCTTTCAATGAAAAAAAAAAAAAACTCAGTTGATGGAAAGCTCTGGATATGATGGAATAACTACCGAGATGATACTGGCGAAAAATCAAGTGACTCCCAGAAAACTTACAAGATTATTTTGTAGAGTGTGGCGTAAAGATTCAAATCCTGGCAAACAAAAATGGAGATATGACTGATTGCAATAATTACAGAGGCATTACACTTACATCAATTGTCTTGAAAATATGTAGTAAAATCATTCTAAACAGATTATAGAGAAAGACTGATGAAAAGCTGAGAGATGAAGAAGCAGGATATTCGAAAAGGTAAAAGTTGTACTGACCAAATTTTCATTTCAAGACATGTCCAGTCATGAGTAGAATATAAAAATCCACTTTTGATAGAATTTGTGGATTATAAAAAAACCTTTGACTGTGTGTACCTGCCAATCTTAGAGTTTTTCTCCTAAATATGTAAATTTGATTAAGTCTGTTCATGAGTATAGTAAGTGCCAAGTTAATGGTAATTTTGTCCTACCAATTGAATTTCCAGTAAACGGTGCAGTACTCGAAAGGAATGTGTTGTCACCTATGTTATTTATCCTCTTCATGGATTTTGTAATACATGATAAAGTTGGGAATTACGAAGGAATGAACTGGAGTGGTAAGAAGAAACTAGCTGACCTAGAGTATGCAGATGACGCTGACCTTATTGGTGAAATGCCACAAGATTGACAAAGCTTGCTTTACATAATGCAAGAAATATCACATGACTTTGGACTCAAGATAAATAGAGGAAAAACGGTAATGATGACAACGGAATATGAAATGGAAGATTAAATATTATTGGAAGGAGCGAGGATTAGGGAGGCAGAGTCATTCAAATATTTAGGAAATATGATCTGTAATACAGGTTCTTTAGCAATGCAGTTAAATGAAAGATTGTAAAAAAGTAAATCAAACATTAGCTATGTTAAGTAGAATTAAGAAATAATATAGCCTGAAATTACAGATAAAAATTAGGCCAAATGACAATGAAACAGTATCCAACATATTTTTTGTATATGAAAACAAAGGCCTCCGACGAATATTGGGAACTAAATTTCAGGATAGAAATAAAAATGAAACATCAAGAGAGATTATTCGAGTGCCATATGTGGATGAACTCTTGGAGAGGGGTAGATAAGATGGTTTAGGCATGCACTTCGTACTCCATAAGATTTATTGGTTCACCAGAATTTTAACAGACACTAAAATATAATGAATGGAGAAGTATTGATGTAAAAGCTCAAGATAGAGACGACTGGCGAAATCTAACTGAGGCCTTTACGTCAATAGTCGTAGGAGTAGATGATATTTAATAATAGAAATATATATATATATATATATATATATATATATATATATATATATATATATATATATATATATATATATATATATATATATATATATATATATATATATATATATGTATATAAACATTTATGAATATATATATATATATATATATATATATATATATATATATATATATATATATATATATATATATATATATATATGTATATATATATATATATATATATATATATATATATATATATATATATATATGTATATATATATATATATATATATATATATATATATATATATATATATATATATATATATATATATATATCGACTTTAATCAGCTTATAATGAGAACTAATAGAATGTATAAAGAAACCAACTCAAAGTATAGAGTGGCTTATAATTGATGACGCCTTTAACACCTTTTAAAATTGTAGGCAATTATACAGAGAGAGAGAGAGAGAGAGAGAGAGAGAGAGAGAGAGAGAGAGAGAGAGAGAGAGAGAGAGAGAGAGACAGAGAGACAGAGATTCTTTATTATCTGATATATTTTTTTTAATTGAAAAAGGCTTTTGCCTTTTCTGTTAATTATTATTCTTTAAAAACAGGATAATTGACAGATTTTCCTATTCATTTCTAACTACTAAAGTGTCTGTAATATGTATACACTTTCCACGGATTATCCTCTACTATGGATATGTCTGAATAGGTTTTCCATAACCCCATATTACAAAGGAACTAAGTGTGCAAGATTTTTTTTTAATACGCACACACACACGCACACATATATACATATATAATATCAATTCATATATAGAAGGATAGTATTCATGAAAAAACTTGCAATTGAAAAAATATTAGGCAATTATTACCAAAAAAAAACAAAAGAACACTAAAGTCTGTAAGAAGAAAAAGTAATATTAAATGATTTTTCATGAGCAATAATTACAAGGTACTATTAATTTGAGAATTAGACTAATAGCTAATTTTTCATATGTAACTGAAGGAATGGAATATGTAAACGCAATTCACTCTTTACCATTAATACTCACATTGAGTTTTAGAGAAATGATAACGTCAAAATGTATAAATATATCTTAAATTATTATTAAATTACACTCATCCTTTGGTCATCCTCTGAACATCAGCCAACAAATTAAGGACATTGAGTAATATTATATTCTAACTTTCGTCTGTTGTGGATACCAAGTTTTGTTCTACTGTAAGAGTTACTATACTTTAATAAAAGAAAGAAATGCTTTAGGTATGAAGTTTACCTATTTACTCAGACATACTAATGCCTTTATCCTTCCAGAAAATTTATCTTTATTTATTATATGATTTATCAGAGCACATCGTTAAGTAAGCAGCCGAATTTGTAATTTTTGGTGAAAATATCTTGAAATTAAGACTTGTTTATCTTAGATCTCCTGTAAGTTAAACTGTTGCTCTAATTGAATTCCTTAGAAGAGATTACTCGTTACATTCAAAAGAGAGAGAATTAGATAATTTCTTTATAATGATTATGGTTTTTCTAAAAGTTTTGGACAGTGTTTAATGTATCAGTGAATAGTCATATATATTTAGTATATTGTTAAATTATTATATTTCTTTGAATATGATGACTGTTAGTAATATTTTCTGGTACAATATTTTTCGAAATTGTGTAATAATGTGAATCTTATAAAAAAAAATCGCATATTATCAAGTAAATATGGGCTACATTTATTTCCCCTACGAAAAAATGAAAACATAAGAAATACATGAGGATAACATTGAATTTTATAATATCAAGAAACTGCCATTAATTACCTAATTATATATATATATATATATATATATATGTATATATATATATATATATATATATATATATATTTATATATATATATATATATATATATATATATATATATATATATATATATATATATATATATATATATATATATATTCCATCAAATGAAAATTTTGCGCCGCTCAGAGGAGAGATGAACACAGAAAACCTTGACACGTTTTTATCCAAGCAAGTAGAATAAAAGACTGGGAGTGGGATGTAATATCTTGTATGTCAAATTTCCCCAAGATGAAACAAGTAGTCCAAGAGCTAGCAGCCATTTATTTACCGGAGATGACCAAAATTCTAGTGGGCATTTTTGGAAAGGGTCTACCATGGGACATCCAAAAATGGTTATCTTTAAGTTGGGCAGTGGTGGGTGTATATTTTATTAACCCCTTTTGTTCGAAAACGGACTTTTCATTTTTCAGCAAAATATGGTGGTAGGGGAAAGTAAATTGGCTGCAGCTCCTCTCACACTGGTCCTAGAATAAGGAACTATATACCAAAATGATGCTATTGATCTGTAGATTTTGTTTTATATCAAACAGCATTAACTAAATTATTATTGGGGGTCACCAGGGGTCAAAAGTTCAAGGTCAGCTCTTTGAAACCCCTTTTTTGGGTTTTAGCTGTATTTTGGCTAAATAAGACATCAAAATTTGCCCGAGGTCTACTAAATATGAATAGAATATAAAGAAGAGACATATATAAAGTTTTTTGAAGAAGATGGTATCTATTCCAACAATATGACTGACATGACAAAAGTCCTTATTAAACGGTTGCTTTGAAATTCACTCGTCAAACCGTTTCAAATTTAGTTGATAGATGGTTTACCTATAATACTGAGATCAGTTTTATTGACTGTGTGTTCTTCTGCTTTGTCTTTAAAACAATATAAAAACATTTATTCTTTAATAATTTTAATGAACACCACCCTTCTGCTGTAAATAGTATGCCACTAATGGCTGTAAGCTCTAGTCATGGACATAAGGTATTTTAATGCATACCTTTTTTCACTTTTCAATTGCTTCATCCGCAGTAATGACGTATGTGCAAAGGCCTATTTTGTAGATCAAAATCACTGAGGAAATTTTATGCAGATTTCCGGCAGTGAGAGATAAATAACGAGTTCAGTTCATATGTGTAATTTCAAGTGTTGATTCACAACTCCTTACACAAATCTATTTTTTTTTCATGCAAGTAAATGGCTGTTTACAAATAGGTAGAGTCCGAAAAATGAACTATGAGTTTCGATTTCTTCAGGTTGATGTTGCTGTTAACACTGCAGCCATTACAATGGCTAGTGGGACTGGTAATCCGCAACAAACAAATGATAACTGCCCTTACCTTCGCAGCCAATCAACTAAGCTTGCTGTATCAACGTCAGGGGTTTTACCAAATGACTGCATATTTTGCAGAAAAACTAGAAAGAAAATTCGAGGAAAGGAACAAACACTCACCAAAATGTGCATGTTATTCTGTTGAAAAAATATCAAAGAAGCTGCCCGTGCTCTAAATGACAGTGAAATGCTTGTGATGATGGGGTTTCATAGCAAAGAGGTGAAATATCATAATGAATGTAAACGAGCATACCTGAATAAAAAGAGGGACACATTAAAGAGAACAGTGTCTCCTGATTGTGACAATGCAAACTGTATTGCTTTAACAAGTATATTCCAATATATTGAATCCTCAATCATTGACAATTATCGGCCTGAATACCTTGTTTCATTACATCAGCATTACCTTAGATTTCTAGAGCAAATATCTGATGTTGAGATTGTACCTAACAAAGTCTCAACTTTAGGGGATAAAATTGTGAAATATTTTGGTGATAGAGTCAAAATAGATTGTGTAAGTAGGAAAGAAGGTTTGGTAGTGTTTTGTAGCATGGTAAATAAAAAACTGGCCCTTTCAACAGATTCAAAATTGAGCAGCTCAGAAGAGCATATTGTGACTGAAGCAGCCTCTACATTGCGTTCTAACATCCTTGAAATTTGTAAGTGTGCACCTGAATTGCCTGTGTCCTTGTCACAATAATCTGCTCAATATGGAAATGACATATCCCGGAATCTAGCCAAGTTTTGAAAAGGGGTGCACTCTCTGTGCGGAGAACTAGGAATACCTTTTCCAGAAGTGCAGTTGATATTACCTTACAGCAAACTGTGAATAGGGATGCCGCATTCAGGCAAAAGGGTAATGCTGCATTTACACAGAATGTTGCAGCCCTTAAGAGGGGGACAGTGACAAGATCTTTTAGGGGAGCAATTGTGAGTTGTCTCCTGGAAATGGCTGGAATCACACTGGTGGATGATGCAATACAGGAACTAAAGCCATCGAGGATAGCCAAAGACAATGCAGACCTTAAGAGCACGATCACAGAGGTGGAGAAAACTCCTAATTCATTCACTGTTAATGATGATACTCTGTATTGCCTAAACATTGGCAAAGTTGCCTCGGATGGTGTGAAAGACAGTCTTCTGCAGTCAAAAGAAACTGGATCTACTTGGCATCAAGTTTTTGTTGGTAAATGTAAGGTAGATGGTGGGCGTTTTGAACAGGCTGTTAAGCGAAGAAAAGTGATGAATATCCCACAGAATGCAGTAAAAGTTAAATTCACCACAAAGGACAAACAGATCAAGAAGCAAAATGCACCAGAGACATATTTGGGAGGCTGCTGTATTTGTCAGTAACACAAGAACTTGATCCTATCCTCTCACTCCAGTTCCTTTCTCATTGTGTCATATAACTGGTGATATGAACAAGACATCAAAGAGCGCATTAATGGAAAAATTAGAAGCAATGGGAACCTTGAATGCCATACCAGAGAGGACTGATGTCTATATTATAAATGCTATGTTCTTCTTCCGTGTGCTTTACATGCCATCCATCTATGGGGGATGGCAATATCCATTCTGAAACAATCTTGTAGCACTGGTGAAATTGTACACATAGTCTTTGACACATATCCTAATGGGCCAAGTATCAAGGACATTGAACATGACTTGTGTGGTAGGACACTCACTACCTATATAATCACTGGCTCGTCACAGAAAAGACCACCAGATCTTAACACGGTTTGGAGCACATCACAATTCAAAACAGAGTTTTTGGCCTTCTTGAAGGATGATAGATATGCATCGACTCTTCAGGGACACCAGGTCTACTTTGCAGTGGAACATGAATGCTACCTTTGCACTTCAGCAAGTGGAAATGTCAACAGGATCCTGGTTCATGAGCTTTAGTGCAGGCATGAAGAAGCCGATACACGGTTACTGTACCATGCAAACTTTGTTGCTGTTAACTATGATGTGGCCCCAGTGATTGTCTTTCGCAGTAACGACACTGACGTCTTCATCCTCATTCTCTACCATTCTAGGTTTCTTAATGCACAGAATTGGATGGATGCTGGCTCGAGTTCTAGAAATTCCAGGCATTTCATAGATATGTCACTTCTTGCAACCAAACTGACTGGACCTTTATGCGATGCTCTACCAAACTTCCATGCTCTGACAGGCTGTGATTACACAGCCTCTTTTATGGGAAAAAAAAGTGGAAGCCATTTGAAATAATGAGAAACAACCCTAGGCTCACATCAGCAATTAGTCACATTGGAGACTCAGATGTCATC
>NC_090747.1:58212374-58237445 GCF_036898095.1 Palaemon carinicauda | reverse complement strand
GAAACCCGATAGTTTCTTGTCTTTTCCAGACATTGAAAATTATCTAAATGTTTTAGAGTCGGGGGAAGATGATTATTTTCAAGACTTGGAAGAATTCTTAAACCACGAACAAGGGGGCATCAACACCAAAACAGAAATTCTCCCAGTGAAGATTACTACAAACCAACCAAGGAAGAAGAAAAAAACAAACAAAGAAAAGAAGATTTTTGAAATGGAAAATCGAATCAAGAACAAAATTCCCCCAAATCTATACAAAGATGAAAAAGAGTGGAACAAGGAAAATAAGATTTTTGTGGATCCAGAATCATTATCAGAAGAAAAGAAGATTTTTAAGGTGGAAGAAAAAGCAGTCAAGAAGAATTTCCCTCGAATCCATACAAAGACGAAGAAAAGGAAAACATCAAAAGGGAAATTCCCCCACGAAGATTATTACAAACCAACACAAGGACGAAGAAAAAACAAACAAAGAAAAGAAGATTTTTGATCTATACAAAGATGAAAAAGAGTGGAACATGGAAAATAAGATTTTTACAGATATAGAATCATTATTAGAAGAAAAGAAGATTTTTAAGGTGGAAGAAAAAGCAGTCAAAGAAGAATTTCCCTCGAATCCATACAAAGATGAAGAAAAGGAAAACATCAAAAGGGAAATTCCCCCCACGAAGATTATTACAAACCAACCCAAGGACGAAGAAGGCGTACATACAAAAGAGAAAACCAAAATTCTCAACCTTAAAAGAAAAAAAAGAGAAACTAATGATGATACAAAGACTAAATAGCTAGACGAGTTTCACTAAAAAACCGAAAGAGGATATTTTTTGATGATACAGAAGACTCAATAGCTAGACGAGTTTCTCTAAAAAACCGAAAGAGGATATTTTTTGAACCTATTGCTAAAAGAGCCAAGCATCCTCGAGGTGGGTAAAGTAGTGGGCTGCTAAGAGAGGGATTTTTACATCAATAATATATTGAAAATGAATGTGAAATAATATAGACATTCTGTTTCAAAAATTGTGATGAAAAAAGAATAGAAGTAGAAAAAATCTTATCCAAGAACCAACCACTAAAAAATATAAAACAAGACACCAAGTGACAATAAACCACAACTTAAAAATTTAAAATATTGTATGACAGTTTTCACAGTTATAATTGTATATTGTTAAGATTTATTGCTACAATATAATTGTCATTTAAAGTACGATCCGGTAAACTTGAAAGACTATATATTATTATAAAATAGATAATTCCAAATAACACACGACCAACTCAATGGATATTTAACGTGTAATTATTTTACCTGCTGTTGTGGATATGCAGTTACACTTTTTGTATAATATATATAATAATTTATCTTTTCAATTAATGATTACGATCAAAATTATCGATTAAAATATTTTTTTTGTAAATTGGCATTTTGCTCGTTTACATTCCAGTTTGGTGAAGAACCACTTTTGTAAATTGGCATCTTGCTCGTTTACATTCCAGTTTGGTGAAGAACCACTTTTGTAAATTGGCATCTTGCTCGTTTACATTCCAGTTTGGTGAAGAACCACTTTTGTAAATTGGCATCTTGCTCGTTTACATTCAATTTGTTATAGAACTACCCAAGGTAAATAATAATTTTGCTGTTTATGTAGAGGCATTAGGTTTATTAATCATAACGATTATTATTGTTTTCATTCTTCACTAAATTTATTTATAAAATTATCATGATATTAAAAAAATGGGATACAAAACGTATTTTATACTATTTTTGGTAGTGACTTTATTTCTTTGTTATGTCTATTTAGATTATACTATAAAGGTTTTTTATGATAGGAAACTCGAGGAGGAAAGAAAGTCGGGGAAAATTCATAGATGGGGTATTTAACATTTATTGTTGGCGTTCTTTGCTTTAAATCCAAGGATACCCCTATTAACAAGAAGGCGCACTAACAAACTTTACAGTCTTCAGAAAACGAAAGGAACTTAAAAACTAAACCAAGGAAACTAATACATGAAAAAAAACCCAAGGCTTACTTACATTCATATTCTATTCTTATTGATTATTTGGAGAGGAAGGACAGATTCCCTATTGTCAAAATTTATTTGAAATGTAATCTCTTTGGGTTGGGTTGGGTTAATGCTGTTTGGGTTCCAATAAAGTACTGTACTGTCTTATTAGGCAATATTCTAGGTGTACAAAACCATAATTTGTTTCCTCTGAAAAAAATACGGATTCTTCCATAGAGAGTTTCATATGTACTTAGAATTATTTTTAGAAAAAAAATTTCTTCTGGACTTAGAAATATTTCTGAAACTACATATATATATCTACGAATCCCAAAATTACTATATATATATATATATATATATATATATATATATATATATATATATATATATATATATATATATATATATATATATATAGATATATATATATATATAGATAATATCTAACAAAAACACCCAAGGCTTACTTACATTCATATTCTATTCTTATTGATTATTTGGAGAGGAAGGACAGATTCCCTATTGTCAAAATTTATTTGAAATGTAATCTCTTTGGGTTGGGTTGGGTTAATGCTGTTTGGGTTCCAATAAAGTATTGTACTGTCTTATTAGGCAATATTCTAGGTGTACAAAACCATAATTTGTTTCCTCTGAAAAAAATACGGATTCTTCCATAGAGAGTTTCATATGTACTTAGAATTATTTTTAGAAAAAAAAAATTTCTTTTGGACTTAGAAATATTTCTGAAACTACATATATATATCTACGAATCCCAAATTAATATATATATATATATATATATATATATATATATATATATATATATATATATATATATATATATATATATATATATATATATATATATATAGATAGATATATATATATATATATAGATAATATCTAAACCATTTTAGAGTTTCTGGAGATTAAAAGTTTGCGTTTTCGATTTCTCTCTTCTTGAATTTATTACTATAGGTTAATAACATTATTTCTTTTTATTTAAAAAATGACTACTGTTGAAATCGAAAAATGTTTTATAAATTGTGAAACAAAAAACGTGCTTCTAAAATTTGTAAACAGGGACGAAGTTGACACAATAGATTTAAATAATATCGATTTCAAATTAAGCCAGGATAAAAATTTACAATTTATTCATGATGTAAATAGATATTTCTTAAAAATAATGCATAAATCGGATAAAAATAAATATGATGGATGCCTGCCAGTCCGGTGCATTTTGCCTAATTATGAAAGTAATAAATTTATTAGTCCCAAATATTTGATCAATTGCTTTATAAATATAATGGAACTTTTATTCCACGAGAATATAATTGAAGATTTACATATTTTTAGTCGAGATACAGATATCGTTTTACCCGCAACCCCCGAAAGAATGAAATCCATCATGGAAGATATGTTAAAGTCATCATCATCCACTATTGCTTCTTTGGGTATCAACGACGATAATACAGAAAATGAAGAAATGATTACTTTTCAGCAATTTTTACAGTGTTTTATGGGACAATTTCAATCAATCCAAAACATGCTAACCAAAAAGATGGAATATTTTGAAAATGATCCAAAATTCAAAAGATATGTAAACATAGCCGGGGGGTTACGCCATTCGGCGCAAGAAGAAGGGGGGAATGAAAAACAAGATTTAATGGGCGATTTCATTTCAAGCGTGGAAGAGACAGCCAATTTCGTACATTCTTTTATAAAAACGCATAGAGATATTATTTTAAAAAATTTGTTGAATAATGAAAGCAGTTTAAGAACGGTGTTAAATATAATGACTAAATTTCCAAATATAACAATTTATGACAATGACCACATTTCATTTACATTAATGTTCACCCCGCTGGGTGAAATATTTAATGTGGTTTTTATGTGTCTATTTACTAAAATATCCATGACTGCATCAATGACTGGTTTAATATACTACTCGACTGTTATTAAGGAATTAAATTTATTTGAAAAATTTCAAGATCATCTTCAAATGCCCATAATTTTAAGGCTTATGTATGCTTGTTATGAAACCGACTATAGTTTAATTTCTAATCTAATGAATGATAATAAGATGTTAGAAACAGAAACATATTTTCAAGAGAATCATAAAAATATATACAAGCAAATAATTAATAGTGAAAAAAATGGAATACTTTTAAAGACAAATGACAATGATTGTATTAATTTTACTGAAAATTTATCTTTTATTTACAACGTAGCTACGAGATACGACTTTAGTGATAAGAATTTTAATGAAGCTTTATATTTTCTTTTAAATAAGTATAGGAAAAGATCATATGAATATTATCTTATAGCAGCTCTTGGTGTTTATTTAAGTGGGTTGCTTCGGAGTATGGCCTTAGATAAAAAGAATAGAGAATTAAACGGAAAACAGTTTATTTCACCAATTCATCGTATTTTAACGTGTTTCTATATTTATATTAATAATCCACAAATAAGTAAAATTATTATATCGAAAGACGACAAAATTTTTGATTATACGATGCTAAATACATTTTTAGAGGGGTTTAGTCATATTTATGCCGAAGAATTAAGAAACAGCGTTAAAGATATGATTAATATCGCTGGTCGTTTGTTAGTAAATTGTAATCAACCCCCAGAATTCTAAAAATGGTTTACATATATATACTTATTTGGGATCCGTAGGTAAAGGGGTGGTCCATACTTTTTCAAGTTAATATATTATTATTACCAAAAATTATTTTTGTGTTAACCAAATGTACATTTCAAGAGAAAATAAAAGTAAGTAAGAAAAAAAGAAAAGCGAAAATTTAATAATAATTATGTTTGGGTGAAATTTACAAACATTTTTCGTGCATGTATGAAAAAAACTTGATTTATTTTTTCAATATACGAGTGTCACATCCTACAATCCTACAAAAGTTTACCGGATTACTTTAGATATAATTTTTTTTAGATGATGTAATGGATACCCAAGGGAGTCACTTTGACTCATCTCTGTGAAACTCTTCTTAAATCACACGAATCCCCCTTTATAATAATTTTACGTCATATGTTGAAGATTAAAAAATAATTTTTGCTTTACTACAAGCTAATAAATGTTTTGCTTTCACCATTTTCTAATTTCCTTGTAATTCAAGTAAATTTTGGACTGACAAATTTTAGAAAACAAAACATTTTGCATTTTACTGATATTTGTCGAATGAATACAGAGCCAAATGCTTGTTCGACTGTTCATTTCATTACAAATAAAGAAACAGATGAGTGTATTTTGTAAGATATTGTCGCTTTGCTGTCACTACAAGTGTAAATTGTTTCTCGTTAAAATATTATCATATAAGACAAATATTTCCAGCGCTGTGTTATTTTACTTATTATTTAACGTCAGCGTTTTTTTAAAAATAAAATGCTTATGGTTATACACAAGTCTTCATTTATCCATATGGGGCTATTGAACCCGTATCATCCTAGTGATCATATATGAAATCACCAACAATATCTTTTGTTTCTTCCTATTTAAATCGTCATTTTAGCTATACCAGTGTATTTCTAAATCAATTTTATGCTCAAAACCAAAATTTTATGAAAAAAATTTAGTTAATAGAATTATAGGGGGTAATGGGTTGGTTGATAATGACCATAAATTTTTTTATCCTAGATTCATGAGTTTTTGTAAATTAATATGTTAAAGAGTATAATGCTCAGTTGTGCGTTTTTATTTTTCACACCAACAATGATTTTATAACCAATTAACAACTCGAAGAAAAAACGAATTTGTAGTAACATTAATGATTATAAATAAATATATATTAAAGACCACAATAAACCTAACATTTCTCTTTTTAATAAAAAAATCTCAAGAAAAGATTAAGGAAAAACATAAACCCCCAAATGAAAAAAAAAAATGAACAAAAAGAATCAAATTAATAGCGCCAACTTTATTGAAGACGACGATGATGATTACTATTCTTCCCAGTGTATGAATATTGGTGGCGTGTATGAAATATTGTTCGTAGGATTACTGTTTTCGTTTATATTATTTTTTTGGCTTTAGTTATTTTTGACTAACCACAAAAAATATAGAATATTTTCAAATTAAACTTAAAGAAGAATCACTAGAAATTTGTGGGAAAAATATTTTATTTATTAGTATATTATAACCAGTAATATCTTAACTTATTTTCTGACTTGGATTTATTTTCAGATTAATAACACTTAGAATGTCATTTAATGATATACTGGTATTCTTAAAAGAGTTAAAGTAATTATAGATAATGGATTTAGTTGTATATATATTATAACTCGAATTTTTCAAAAATAGCACTTGGCCTTTATTTCTACAAATGGGGTATGTTTCGTTACCAGGATCAAGGGTGATATCATATAATGATTCATTCATTTTTTAATAAGAATAATTCGTACGTTTATAAACATAAGGAAAGTTGATGTATATTTTGTCCCAGAACCGTTATGATTGTCAGAGAAGAAAGATAACCAACCACGCCGATGTGAATACCAACAAACAGACTCGGATATACTACTCAACCGTAAGAATAGGTTTACGACAACTGCCATACAAAGTAAAAAGAAGTTTGAGGACGGTGTTTTAAATTATCGTATAATTGAAGACAATCACTCGGTGGATGAACTTTACTTACATAAAATTAAACAAAACAAACCTGTTTAACAGTGTTATATAATCTTAGAGAAAATAAGGTAATTCAATTCTATTGGAATAAAGAAAAATTGTATTTGAAAATATCAAAATTATTCCAGCTGGATAAACTTTGTATGTTATGAAATAGATTTTTCTCAGAAAATTATTTCGGTTTAATGTTGGTGGTGGCTCAGTCACCAGTCTTTGCGCCAGCCTACGAAAGGCAGTTGACTAGATTTAAATGTATTTTATAATAATACAATATATATATTTACAAATGTAATATTATTAAAGAAAACAATTTCTTGTTCTTAGAATTATTTTTTGAACTAACTGATAACAAAGAAGCTTATTTTTTTAAAAATCTCAGTTGATTATCAAAGTAAATCATAAACATTTAGGGCCACCAGTATTCCATCTGTAGTATAAATTCTGTTATCGTATCCAACATAAATAGATTTTGTGCAGTGTGTAAGTTTTATGATTGTATAGCCATAAAGAGAAATTTCGCTTATAAGATTTTTGCGTGTATTTAATGCTATATCAATAAATGCCTTTTTATTCATTCCGTTTAAGAACCCCATTGGACAATCTTGAAAAATCTCCCCAAATAATTGCCATAGATGGTCAATACTAAATCGCGAAGCATGAGATTCGATCATTTCTTTAATACTATTATGGATGGGGATTTCTGGGTATATTTCATTTATAAAGGTTAGATAGGAAGAATCTTTATTAATGATTGATAAAAAATCCCTGCATTTTATTGTTGTTATGCTTTTATATTGCCAAATGAAATGACATAGTTGTTTAAATTTACAAAATAAATTATATGTTTTTAGAGAACCCTCCTTTAATGCCATGTCATACAAACCACTATGAATTTCGGTAGAATTTAATCCAAATAACGAAAATAAAATTTGTCGTTCATCGTGGTCAAAATGAACTCGTAGTTTCTGTTGTGAAATTATATTGTATTTTGGGTGAAATAAATGAATTAATTCTGATTGACTAAGTAAAGTCATGGATGGTATTACGTGTAGACAATCACCATCAAAATCTGCATTATTTCCTTCTACGATGGATGTAGATATACCCATACATGGATACTGCCAAGTAGTTTTGACGCTATGAAATGTCATACTTCTCAAATCTAAGGTTGGGTAACGGTGACAGAGAACATATTTAGGACATCCTAGTCTACAATATATATTATACGGCAAAATACATTCGTGAGCATCTAGCTGAAATCTGGGAACGATTACAAGTCTGGCAGATCTAACATATCTTCTATTACAACAGATTGTTCTAAATATATTATTTTTTCCTCCACCCCCTCTTGATATTATAGATCCATATTTAGTTTTAGTATTTTTTATATCAACTTTAGGATCAATGAGTTTTTTAAAGAAGGATATAGTTATATTCATTTCAATAAAAAAGGCCATAGGGGGTATGATTTTTTCTTTGTTATTATTATCTGGCACCATTACTTTGATTGAATAGTTTAAGACGTCGGGTTCATAATTCAGTTCGTTTTTTGATTTCTCAGACAAAGAATCGTATATTCCTATTATTTTGTTTGATATCTGTAATGGTGATGATGAAGGATATGCCCGATTATTACTGTATTGATATGATTTATTTGTTTGCCGTTGTTGGTATTGCTTTTTAAGATGATGTAAAAATTCTTTATAAAAAGATTGATATGTTATCATGCATTTTTTATTTTGATATCCTAAAATATTGTAAAATGTCATTTTATTAAATTGATAGTTATTACAATCAATGTTCTTGGTCTTAAATGTATTAAAGCAATTAAAACAAGAAATAATTTTCGAGGTAAAACTTGTGTTATTATACTTATCTTTTTTACAACACAGGAAGCAATTTGAATATCGGCATCTAGGACATACACTAATTGCAATTTTCATTATTTTTTTTCATACAAGATTTAGTGATAATATTTTTTTTGTGAATTTCAAAGATTTATATCGATCATGATTATCATATTTTTCATTAGGGGTAATACTATTTTGTGTGTATGAACAATTATTTTTTTTATTAACAATTGTTTCAGCAATTTCGAAATAAGTTTCAATAGATATCGTAGGCATTTTTAAATGATAATGTTTATTATCACCACTAGTTGTGGTTAAACATTTTCCTATAATCACCTCATCTATCACTGCAGATGTGTTTTTTTGTTTTTTGTTGGGAAATAACCAATTGATGTTTCCTTTATTATATTCCATTAAAATATATAATGAAATATATATTATGATTGTTTATTCCACCCAATTAAAATGGGGTATATATAAAAAAAATATTTTTGATAAAAATAAAAAATGAAGATTAATCAAAATATAGTTTATATAATCAATATAATTTTACTGTGTATTCTGGGTATAATGGTTTTATGTCCTCTATATATTTTCCCCAAATATTATAGAGATGCTAATACTAATAAGTATATTGAAATATTAAAGAAATATGAACGCCATTTTATGCCAGCTGAATTTGTTTTAATATTATTATTAGTCATTCTTAATGGTGTATATGTGTTTAAGCCTTACATTAACAATAAAAATGACAACGATGCTGTGACTGATATATAAATTTATTTGCTTTATAAAGTATTAGATTAAAGGGCCTGAATTCATCAAAGCCGGTTAGAATGAAAAAACATTATAATGTTTACCGCAACAATATTTATTCACAAAAAATATAAAAACACGTTGTAATAATAAAATTCCATTTTGCTAAAATAATAAAATATTTTAAATATATCAAAATATTTCAAGCCCAACATTTATTTCATTTATAAGTAAAATGTTATTATAAAAGATCAAAACTTTTTTCTTTACTAGGTGCCATATAATTTGGAATTTCACAATATTTACCAATAAAATTATTTGGACAAGCACATTCAAACGTTCCGAGTCCACGAATATTATAATAATTATTTATTTTGGGAATAGGTTCGCCACCATTAAGACAAGCTGACATTATTGAGTTTTCCTTGATATACTTATATGCACATACACCAGAAGAACAAACGGGGATAGTTTTTACATTCTCAAAGTTTATTGGCATACAAGTTTTCGCGCAATCTATATCTTCCTGGCAATGAATTATAGAACTATTACAGTTCACAATTTTTTTTTTCTGATGATGATAATGATTTTGGTAACTGGGTAAGAGGCATTCCATCAAAATAAACCTTTAAACTTGAATTTTTATTTGAATACAAAAAAGCCCTTTTATCATTAACACCAACAAAAATTATATAAATATTAAATAATAATATTATGCCCCACAATAAAAAGGAGAATCTTAACTGTTTCAGCATTTATATTTTTTAAAATAGATACGGTTAATTTGATCATGCTTATTGATGTTACTGGATATGAAAACCATAACCACAATACTTTATGGAAAAAAAACGTCTTTGTTTTGCCGTGTAAAAAATGCATGGAAACAGACAAAAACGACGGAACTTTAGAAATGTTTTTGAGATTCAACATAACTCATAAACTAAAAATAGAACAAGATAATTATGATATTCTATTTAGAAAATACCCAGATATTAAATTTAATCTTATATATCAATCTGATTTGGCCAAAGATATCAACGGAATTTGCAATGAAAATGATTTGGTGGGATTTTTTTTACAGATGCGTTTAACTTTGGGGATTGGATTTTATTGGCCAAAATTAAACTTTTATCCTTCAACGCAAACCCATTTTTCAGTTCCTATTTTAAAGGACGGAAAAATGTGGCAATTGCTGCTTAAAAAAATACTGGACTTCAGAGATGAAACTCCCGTTGATATAAATCAATGGAATAATTTTATTCCTATTCCCATTCGATGTTTATTTTGTAATGATTATCCACGAGATTTTTACCCTGGAAATTTTATTTTAAATCAAAATATTTTGTATACGAAAACATTTGTATGGGTTGATAAACGGAAATTACACAAGAGAAAAAAGAAACAAATGATAATAATGTATAGTAAAAATAACAAAATATTAAATTGGCCCTTTTTAACAAAATAGTGTGGAGTCATTAATGAAATGAATACCATAAATACTTTGGGTAACATGGCATTTTTTACCCCGGGTAAGATATTTACTGCCTTTTTTGATATCATCATTTCAAAGTTGTTAAAAATTCGGATTCATAATAATATCGTTGAAAATTTAAAAGATTATTATAAGAAAAAAGGAAAAAAAAAAAACAACATTTAAAGCACTAGGCATAGGTGTTAATGATTTGATACAAATGCACCGAATCTGCAAACGAAAAAAGAATTATGACATTATTTTAAGCTGTGATTAGAAAGTTATTATTGTATCCAGAAAAACCATTAGTACTAGTCCTACTACTACTACTACTACTACTACTACTACTACTACTACTACTACTACTACTACTACTAATAATAATAATAATAATAATAATAATAATAATAATAATAATAATAATAATAAAACAAAAAGAGCACCCAAACATAAAAAACATCATCATCATCATCGCCCACCACCAAACAAAAAACCAAAATTATTGTCTATCAATAACACTACTAGTGGTAGTAAAAATGATAATGGGTGCTTATCAGCAAATGAAAAAGAAATCACTTTAATGGGCGTCTTGACCAAAACTGGTAATGATTTAAATTCTGCACTAGATAACGAAGAAACCACAGAAGCCATAATAAAGTGGCTCCATTTCCCGAAATCCCCAGTTAATGATACTAATATTATAAGCAACCTATCACAAACCATAAAAAGAGGAGAAATTGACATTGCTATATCACAGACTAGTATTCTTAATAAAGATTATATAGTTTTAGATAATAATAAATATACAAATGAATTTGATGATTATAATGCCAGAGGAGATAATATTTCCTTTGGGTGGGCGGGAAAAACTGACGAAAGAGAGAGTAATAATAATAATAATGCGTTTATAAACAACAATAATAATCTTGATGTGCATAGAATTGGGAGATTTACAAGTAACGCCCCCACAAATTCCTTTTACAATATTTGCGGAATAGCTTGTTCACTTCAAAAAGTTTTAACCAAAGATTCTAAAACGAAAGAACCTAAATATATAACCAATAGTGAAATAGGTTTCATTGATTTGGTAACTACATCAGACACCCCCAAAAACTGTGGATTGATACTGGAATGTATGATTGATACAGTAATATCAACATATAGTTTAACAGTTGGAGAAAATATGCATAAATTATTACTAAAGCTTTCTTCTGATTGTCAAAAAGTTGATAATCCAGAATATTTGGAAGAATTAGATGAAAACTATCAGTACATTTGTGCCAACCAAGTGTTATATAAGTTTTTTAGGAAAACACCAGAAAATTTATCACACCAACAACTAATGTACATAACATCTCAGTTTGGTATATTTAATTACTTTCGAATGATGCAATATGCATTAAAAATAGAAGTACCTTTTATAGAACTTATAGATCAATCAAGAAATATATTTTGGGAGTGTACCAGTTTTGAAGGTACGTTATTCAAATTACACAGAGATGGGCTTTTTTATTCACCAACCGAATTTCTATATTTACAGCAAGATATTATTGATGATGAACAGTTAGTGGGTTCTTTGGGGTGTACAACAAATTTATGGGTTGGAGAAAGGGGAGAAAGAATTGAAAATATATTTGGTCCCTCTATTAGAATAACACCACACCCTAATAAATGCCATTTACCTCGCACTGGACACGCAGCATTTTCAGCCAAGAATTTTGTAGGAACCCTAAGAAATTCCTTATCAATAGGCCAATTACACCAAAAGAATTTAACCGTGGCTTTTCAAAATACAAAATCATATCCTTCGGAAATTATTGATATTGCAGGAAGCTACCCCAAAATATTGGTTGCATCTGGATTTAATAATCAAGAAGATGGGATTGTTATTAGGAAAGGGGCAATAGAATCTGGAATGTTTTC
The DNA here is from genome assembly GCF_036898095.1 of Palaemon carinicauda. Classification (NCBI taxonomy): domain Eukaryota; kingdom Metazoa; phylum Arthropoda; class Malacostraca; order Decapoda; family Palaemonidae; genus Palaemon; species Palaemon carinicauda. The sequence goes on along the minus strand of NC_090747.1, from coordinate 58,224,808 downwards.
AGCAACATTTTATGAAACTGCTGCTGTTAAGATGAATTATAATTATAAGGCTTCTGACGAAAACCCATTCCCAATAGAATTTATACCCATGATTACAAAAGGTACAATACTAAGAAAGGGGCTTCAAGTTGGTATATTTAAACTGAAAAATACTTGTAGTCATATTAATAGCAACCTAAAACTTTCAATTGAACTTTTTTCCAGTGAACTAAAAGTAATAGAAATCACTACTGAGGGGGGGATAGGGATGCCTAGAAAGTCCGATATCTTTGTAGATAAATTTGAAAATGTTGTAATAAATGATAATAATATAGGTAAAGACTGGATTTTATCGGTGATTTGGGAAGGACGGGGTAATATTATGGACGTGGACGACCCAACAAATGATTATTTTCACAATTTGGTATGTTCATCAAAAGAATGGGCCAAGCTTCGAAGGTCATTGGCTTTTCAATCTCAAAACCGAAACTATCAGAAATATCGTTGCGAAATGATTCGCTGCGATAACATAGATATATCACAGTATATGAAGTTATATCTGACATATGCGAGTTTATTCACACCATCTATAGGTGATAAATTACAAACAACAACTTCAAATAAGGGTGTTCTCTCTGAAATTATTTCAGATGAAAATATGCTGTTTGTAATAATCAATCCTAAAAACGAGGGGAAAAAAAAACACACACACAATAATGCCAGATCTTATCATTAATCCTCAATACCTGAAGAGACAGACTCTAGATAATATATTTAATACTGGTGAGATGTTAAAGAAAGAACACGAAAACAAAACATCGATTCCATATATGAACAACTGTTTTGAATTTAATATAGAAGATTCTAAATATTATTTGGAGTTGGGAGATTTATATGCTAGTGGAATACTAATAAATCCTATAACGGGACTTCCTTATTTGACCGCCGTAGAAGATGATACTGGGGGCGTTGATTATCCCTATTATGAATATTTTGATGTAGATGACGGATTTACATACACTAGAAAATTAGAAGATTATGATCATATTAATAGGCTATGTTATAAAACTACTAAAGCCACCATCTATAAAACGCGATATTTTCTTGTTCATAACCATAAATCATCTCTCATGATGCAATGTTCTCATCCAGATGATATCATAAGAACAAAGTTTTCTGGTACACCAGTGAAAGGAAAACGAGGAGGGTTTGCAACGGGCCCACAAGAACAAATGATAATTGTGGGCCTTGGAGCTGAACGCCTTAATTACGAAATTTCCCAATTTAGATCTGATTTTTTGGAATTTGCAATCCAACCCACCAAAGACGAAAAAACAGAAATGAGCGATGAGATTATCCAAGGTTCAAAAACACTACAAAGGGTTTTTGATGAATTTAATCAGTATGAAAATATTGATTTATCATTAAAAATATCAAAATTAACTCATATGAAGAAAAAATCAGAAACACTCACCAGTTAAATGAATTTCGTTTTTTATTTTTATGATATTATAGTTCATTATAACAAAAAAAGAATCACCGGGGGTGTATTTAGAAATAATGCATTAGAAAAATATATTCGAAGCTGAACCAGACGACTACAGTTATTTTGATGAGTATTGGAGTGGAAGACCAAGAGAATTCCCAGAACGGGAGAACGAGAGGAGTGAAAAGACGACCCATGGAAACAAGTGGACTAGCAAAACACTTTGGTTATATAATAATAATGACATTAGGGGCAAAAGTAATACGAAGAAGACTATATATCTAATTCTAATTCCAGAAACCAAACCGATTGATACTCTGACTCTATTCCAATCTTACTTATTCGCTAACATTACTAAAATAAAATGAAATTTACTACCCACGTAGAATATACTGGGTATATGGTTTACATTTTATCACCGATATAGCACAAGATACTCACTTTATGTTGTAAAATAAAAAATGGAATACATAACACTTATTATTATAAGCATTATAATAATTTTGTTGGTGACTATATTTATTTTGTATGTCTATACAGACTATGCTGTAAGGTATGATTATGCTAGGGTACGTGAGGAGAAAAGAAAGAAAATCGTGGATAATTCGTAGGTGGGGAATTTAACATTGCCTTATTTGACCGCCGTAGAAGATGATACTAGGGGTGTTGATTATCCCTATTATGATGTAAAGTTTGTTAGTGCGCCTTCTTGTTAGTAGGGGTATCCTTGGATTTAAAGCGTTTTGGTTTTCCAAGTGGATGGGTATTTGATGAAAACGTAATGTTGTTAAGTTTTTTTTGAAGCCTCGTTCTTTTAGCAACGGGCTCAAATAGTGTCTCCTTTTTGTGTTTTACAGAAACGCGTCTAGCTATTGAGTCTTCTGTATCATCGTCAGTTTCTCTATTTTTCCTTTTAAGGTTGAGATTTATATCTAATTGGACGATTTCTTCTTTTTGATGTTGGTTTGAAGTCGTTTTCACTGGGGGAATATCCTTTTCTTCAACTTTGTATTGATTCGAGGGGAATTCCTCTTTTATGGCGGTTTCCTTTACTTCAAAAATCTTCTGTTCTTCATCTTTGTATTGATTAGATAAAACTTCTTGAATCCATAGATTCACTGCCTCCTCTGCCCCAAAAGTCTTCTTTTTTTCTTCTTTGTATGGATTCGAGGGAAATTCTTTTTTTATTTGTTTAAGAACCTTCTTTACTGGGTTTATGTTTTCTTCGTCTTTGTGTTGGTTTGTAGTAATCTTCACTGGGAGAATTTTTGTTTTGATGTTGACACCTTCTTGTTCATGGTTTAAGAATTCCTCCAATTCTTGAAAATGATCATCTTCCCCCGACTTTGAAAAATTTAGATAATTTTCAATATCCAGAAAAGGCAAGAAACTATCATGTTCCAAATCTGTAGTATCCCCAAAGAGTGAAATATTTTCAAAATCATTATCTATTTCTTTTTTGGGGGTACAGATTTTATTTTTACAACATGGACATTGCATTTGAACCATTTTCATATTTACAAATCTTGTGGTGGTAGTTGAACTGATCCAGTCTAAGATACAACTAACCAACCGAAACCTTCCTTGGGCTGGTATATATACTATGTGATTACACCCCCCCCCATCCCCCCATCTAAGACAGATGAAGCATATAAATAATGGACTGAGATATGATTATGCCCAGTACAGCTTCAACCCCCGGTTGGTGTTTATTCTTTTGGTTCTGATCTTGCAACAGAAGGGTATCAATATAAAAGAACCCAAAAAGAATGTTTTTTAACATAAAAAACATAACACAAAACGATGAATTGGTTTGTTTGCGAGAAAAGAGCAAACAAAACCTATCATCACCATTCAACCCAATTCTTTTCCACGGAGAAGATATGGACACCTTGAAAAAAATCATTATAAACACTATAATGACAGGAAAGGTTTCTAGTCTCTATTTATGGTGCATTAGAGAAATTCATCTCATTAATATATTAAACGTAAACAGAAAAAACAATTCAAGAATGAATTCCATACTGAATTTCTTACAAGGAAAGGCACTAGACCTAATTTCACCAAGAGATACAGTTTCTCTATATTTTTTTTTTTACATTTTTAAACACATACAAAGAAAAAAATTATAGAGATATTGAGTTTCTAACCAGGGCCCTTACTATTTTTCTATTCGCCTTAAAAGCCCAAGTATGTTGTGATTTACAATTGGCTGCATCTAATCAAATACCAGAAACTACCGACAAAGAAAATTATGAGAAAAAATTTAACGACTCTCTTGAAGTTGGTAATCGTTTTGAAGCTGTTCAATATTTGGCTGCTGTTTATAGAAATTTTATGGGCTTAGAAAATAATGAGGATATTTCTTCCGTGTGTCTAGATAATAAGAACACACGGAAGAATGAATTCATAGGGTGGTTCCGTCCCATCATAATCAAGAAAATTCACAGCGTAGAAACCGAATCATTAGGATGCTCAAGTAAAAGGGTTTTGGAATTATCCTGTGTAAAGAGGCTTCATTATTTCAGAGACCGACCATATTTTTATGGATAATTCAAAGTCCTAATTTCAATAGTAGAATCATTGATGGCTTTTAAATTGGACCCAAGAGCAATGTATTCCGTAAATTATACGTCGATTCAGTTTTTTGACAAAATCCACCCCATTGAAATGAACCAAGAGTTTTCTTGGAAAAACGACCATCAATTCATAGAAAACTACACTTGCACAAATAAACCTTTATGTAATCCAAAGTTCTTGGATACTTTCTGGGAAAATCCAAGTTGCAGGAAAAATCACCACACCACCTTGAATGTTGTTAAAAAGAGACGACGCTCATCATTGTCATCAACAATGACAAAAAAAACAAAAGTGGATGGCTAATAACATCAAATTGATCGTAGAAACCCAATACTGATTAAACGATGAAGATTTGGACCTACAAATCATGAAAAAGGCATTGTTCCTGCTAAACTTATAAGAAAGGAAAAGCATTCTACATTTTTTATGACTGTAAACTGTTTCTCGTTGAAATATTATAAAAGACAAATATTTCCAGTATTGTGTCATATTACTTATTATTTAAAACCATCCTTTTCTTTTTAGAATAAAATATTTTTATATTATATATATATCATTTTTTGGTTTAAAAAGAATAAAGTGTTTATGGTTGGTTATACACAATTCTTCATTTATCCATTAGTCTTAACTACTATAATCAAATAATGCAATTTGAGATACACTGGGGTTATTGAAGATGTATCACTAAAAGATAAAAAAATGAAGAAAAGAAACCATATTAACTTCAACGATGACGATGATAATGATTACTCTTCATCCGAGTGTATGAATATTAGGTGGCGTAGACGAAATATTGTTTATAACATTATTGTTTTCCTTTATATTATTTTTTTGGCTTTGGTTATTTTTAAAAAACCACACAAAATATATAGAACATTTTTGAATTAAAAAAAACTGATAGATAATAGATTTAGTACAATATATATTATAACTCGAATTTTTTAAAAATTATTAGTTGCTTTTAATTCTACAAATGGGGTATGTTTCATTGCCAGGACCAAAAGTAATATCGTATAATGATTCATTCATTTTTTAATAAAAATAATTCATTTTTTTCATAAACAAAAGTTGTGTTCATGCATTATATTTTGTCTCAGATCCAATATAATTGTCAAAGAAGAAGGACTACCAATTACGCTGATGTGAATACCAACAAACAGACCACCGAACATGACGAAATATAAAGCATCATCATATCCAGTTTGTCACAAATTTAACAAGAAACTGCGTTATCGTTCTAGTGCCACACTTTTCCTCGCATTCCCAAGTTCTAGTTATAAAAGAAAAATGAGAATTTGGGAAAATGTTCACGAATTCTTCAACATAAATCGTGTCAAAGGCTGGGAAAATATTCCCGAAGGCAATTATATTTTGTCGTTGGTTATTGCCGTTGACATTGATGATTTTTATACAAAAAACAAGAGACTCAAACACTCAAAATATAGGTTTACGGCGACGGCTATACAAAGTAAAAAGAAGTTTAAAGGTGGTGTTTTGAGTTATCATATAGTTGAAGACAACCAATTGGTGGATAAACTTTATTTACATAAAATTCATCAAACTGGTTTAACAGTATTAGATAATCTTAAAAAAAATAATGTAATTCAATTATATTGGAATAAAAGAAAAGATGTATTTGAAAATATCAAAATTATTCCAGTTTGATAATCTTTGTTCATGTTTTGGAATAGATGTTTTTTAAAAAATATTCCAGTTCAACATTCTTTGTATATATATATATATATATATATATATATATATATATATATATATATATATATATATATATATATATATATATATATATATATATATGTTATTTGTTCAATCAATTACCAAATTTTCCAATAACTAGCTAGGACTTTTTTGCAACTATGTTAAGTGTAAAAGATTTCATTTGATAAATATCAAGGGGGAAATCTTTTAATTCCCCTTATTTGAAGTTGAAGAAATTTTATTTGTTAATTAAGGATTTTGTTTACTTTTGTTTAGTGTAATCTATATTTGTTCCATTTCATATATATATATTTAGTGACTTTCATTTTTTTGGGTGAGTCGCTGTATGTCATTTTTTTATTATAACAAACACTTTTTTTTATTCTCAATTCATATATTTATATTTTGCTTTACTTTTTGTAAAATCTAAAGAGACGACGCTCATCATTGTCATCAACAATGACAAAAAAAAAACAAAAGTGGATGGCTAATAACATCAAATTGATCGTAGAAACCCAATACTGATTAAACGATGAAGATTTGGACCTACAAATCATGAAAAAGGCATTGTTCCTGCTAAACTTATAAGAAAGGAAAAGCATTCTACATTTTTTATGACTGTAAACTGTTTCTCGTTGAAATATTATAAAAGACAAATATTTCCAGTATTGTGTCATATTACTTATTATTTAAAACCATCCTTTTCTTTTTAGAATAAAATATTTTTATATTATATATATATCATTTTTTGGTTTAAAAAGAATAAAGTGTTTATGGTTGGTTATACACAATTCTTCATTTATCCATTAGTCTTAACTACTATAATCAAATAATGCAATTTGAGATACACTGGGGTTATTGAAGATGTATCACTAAAAGATAAAAAAATGAAGAAAAGAAACCATATTAACTTCAACGATGACGATGATAATGATTACTCTTCATCCGAGTGTATGAATATTAGGTGGCGTAGACGAAATATTGTTTATAACATTATTGTTTTCCTTTATATTATTTTTTTGGCTTTGGTTATTTTTAAAAAACCACACAAAATATATAGAACATTTTTGAATAAAAAAAAACTGATAGATAATAGATTTAGTACAATATATATTATAACTCGAATTTTTAAAAAAATATTGGTTGCTTTTAATTCTACAAATGGGGTATGTTTCATTGCCAGGACCAAAAGTAATATCGTATAATGATTCATTCATTTTTTAATAAAAATAATTCATTTTTTTCATAAACAAAAGTTGTGTTCATGCATTATATTTTGTCTCAGATCCAATATAATTGTCAAAGAAGAAGGACTACCAATTACGCTGATGTGAATACCAACAAACAGACCACCGAACATGACGAAATATAAAGCATCATCATATCCAGTTTGTCACAAATTTAACAAGAAACTGCGTTATCGTTCTAGTGCCACACTTTTCCTCGCATTCCCAAGTTCTAGTTATAAAAGAAAAATGAGAATTTGGGAAAATGTTCACGAATTCTTCAACATAAATCGTGTCAAAGGCTGGGAAAATATTCCCGAAGGCAATTATATTTTGTCGTTGGTTATTGCCGTTGACATTGATGATTTTTATACAAAAAACAAGAGACTCAAACACTCAAAATATAGGTTTACGGCGACGGCTATACAAAGTAAAAAGAAGTTTAAAGGTGGTGTTTTGAGTTATCATATAGTTGAAGACAACCAATTGGTGGATAAACTTTATTTACATAAAATTCATCAAACTGGTTTAACAGTATTAGATAATCTTAAAAAAAATAATGTAATTCAATTATATTGGAATAAAAGAAAAGATGTATTTGAAAATATCAAAATTATTCCAGTTTGATAATCTTTGTTCATGTTTTGGAATAGATGTTTTTTAAAAAATATTCCAGTTCAACATTCTTTGTATATATATATATATGTTATTTGTTCAATCAATTACCAAATTTTCCAATAACTAGCTAGGACTTTTTTGCAACTATGTTAAGTGTAAAAGATTTCATTTGATAAATATCAAGGGGGAAATCTTTTAATTCCCCTTATTTGAAGTTGAAGAAATTTTATTTGTTAATTAAGGATTTTGTTTACTTTTGTTTAGTGTAATCTATATTTGTTCCATTTCATATATATATATTTAGTGACTTTCATTTTTTTGGGTGAGTCGCTGTATGTCATTTTTTTATTATAACAAACACTTTTTTTTATTCTCAATTCATATATTTATATTTTGCTTTACTTTTTGTAAAATCTAAGCAAGCAGAGAATGGAGGAAACATGATACATCTACGTTTCCCACAAAATGTATTTACAGATGTAATTAGTACTTTATCAATGTATCCTTGTTTTGTAATTGGATTGTTGCGACAAATAAAATGTTATTATAAAAGATCAAAACTTTTTTCTTTATTAGGTGCCATAGAATTTGGAATTTCGCAATATTTACCAATAAAATTAGAAGAATTTCTCATCTACCTACCTACCTAAATTAATATTAATAATAATAAAAATGTTTCTGAAGTTCTTCGGTAATCATAAAAAATGAAAAGGAAAAAACAAATATTCGCTGCCTGTAATAAAACTATGTCCCCTACAATAATAATAATAATGTTTCTGAAGTTCTTCGGTAATCATATAAAATGAAAAGGAAAAAAACAAATATTCGCTGCCTGTAATAAAACTATGTCCCCTACAATAATAATAATAATGTTTCTGAAGTTCTTCGGTAATCATATAAAATAAAAAGGAAAAAACAAATCTTCGCTGCCTGTAATAAAACTATGTCCCCTACTTGAGCCGTTTGAGCTCTTCTTTAATGAGGAAATTCTCGCGTACACAGGAAAGAAAATAAATATATCAGTGTACTACTGCTTGACAAAAAAAAAAATATATATATATATATATATATATATATATATATATATATATATATATATATATATATATATATATATATATATATATATATATATATATATATATATATATATATATATATTACGAGTTTTCTTTGCGCCAGACAAACACATAGAAAGAAAGAAATAGTTTATTTTGGTATACTGTATGTTATAACTTAGAAGAATTTCATTTCACATCTACCTACCTACCTAAATTAATATTAATGATAATAATAATAATAATAATAATTATAATAATAATAATAATAATAATAATAATAATAATAATAATAATAATAATAATAATAATAATAATAATAATGTTTCTGAAGTTCTTCGGTAATCATATAAAATGAAAAGAAAAAACAAAATTTCGCTGCCTGTAATAAAACTATGTCCCCTAAAATAATAATAATAATGTTTCTGAAGTTCTTCGGTAATCATATAAAATGAAAAGAAAAAACAAATCTTCGCTGCCTGTAATAAAACTATGTCCCCTACAATAATAATAATAATGTTTCTGAAGTTCTTCGGTAATCATATAAAATGAAAAGGAAAAAACAAATCTTCGCTGCCTGTAATAAAACTATGTCCCCTACAATAATAATAATAATGTTTCTGAAGTTCTCCGGTAATCATATAAAATGAAAAGGAAAAAACAAATCTTCGCTGCCTGTAATAAAACTATGTCCCCTACAATAATAATAATAATGTTTCTGAAGTTCTTCGGTAATCATATAAAATGAAAAGGAAAAAACAAATCTTCGCTGCCTGTAATAAAACTATGTCCCCTACAATAATAATAATAATGTTTCTGAAGTTCTTCGGTAATCATATAAAATGAAAAGGAAAAAACAAATCTTCGCTGCCTGTAATAAAACTATGTCCCCTACAATAATAATAATAATGTTTCTGAAGTTCTTCGGTAATCATATAAAATGAAAAGGAAAAAACAAATCTTCGCTGCCTGTAATAAAACTATGTCCCCTACAACAATAATAATAATGTTTCTGAAGTTCTTCGGTAATCATATAAAATGAAAAGGAAAAAACAAATCTTCGCTGCCTGTAATAAAACTATGTCCCCTACAATAATAATAATAATGTTTCTGAAGTTCTTCGGTAATCATATAAAATGAAAAGAAAAATCAAATCTTCGCTGCCTGTAATAAAACTATGTCCCCTACAATAATAATAATAATGTTTCTGAAGTTCTTCGGTAATCATATAAAATGAAAAGGAAAAAACAAATCTTCGCTGCCTGTAATAAAACTATGTCCCCTACAATAATAATAATAATGTTTCTGAAGTTCTTCGGTAATCATATAAAATGAAAAGGAAAAAACAAATCTTCGCTGCCTGTAATAAAACTATGTCCCCTACAATAATAATAATAATGTTTCTGAAGTTCTTCGGTAATCATATAAAATGAAAAGGAAAAAACAAATCTTCGCTGCCTGTAATAAAACAATGTCCCCTACAATAATAATAATAATGTTTCTGAAGTTCTTCGGTAATCATATAAAATGAAAAGGAAAAAACAAATCTTCGCTGCCCGTAATAAAACTATTTCCCCTACTACTAATCAGCAAGTACAGAAATTTCAATATAGTTGTTGAGCCGTTTGAGCTCTTCTTTAATGAGGAAATTCTCGCGTACACAGGAAAGAAAATAAATATGTCAGTGTACTACTGCTTGACAAAAAAAAAAATATATATATATATATTACGAGTTTTCTTTGCGCCAGACAAACACATAGAAAGAAAGAAATAGTTTATTTTGGTATACTGTATGTTATTACACGGTGTATCAAAATCTAGTACAAAGTATGCAGAGAGATCACGCACATTGCAAACTACTGATACAATTTTTTTACCCCAACACCAAAGTATGTGTAGTCAAGAAAAAATCCTATCAAATGAGAATAACAAACCGCGATTTATCAGCCAGTTGTCCAGAAAACTAGCTGAAAATGGTATCTCGGTGAAAACAAGAAAATAAAATAATAAAAATAATAATAATAATAATAATAAAAATAATAATAATAATAATAATAATAATAATAATAATGATACTCACAGTAAGCAGTGATCTCTGGGTCCTTGATAGATATGAATGCAGACACAATTTCGTATCCTTTATATACAAACGAGGGCCTTGACTTAAGGGTTATTTTCCGGTGTTTATTTGCTCCAAGCAACCCCATATACATTACATTTGCATGTGCAGGCACTGAAGCGCCCCCATATACATTTGCATGTGCATACATTGAAACGCCCAAACACATAGAAAGAAAGAAATAGTTTATTTTGGTATACTGTATGTTATAACTTAGAAGAATTTCATTTCACATCTACCTAGCTACCTAAATTAATATTAATAATAATAATAATAATAATAATAATAATAATAATAATAATAATAATAATAATAATAATAATAATGTTTCTGAAGTTCTTCGGTAATCATATAAAATGAAAAGGAAAAAACAAATCTTCGCTGCCCGTAATAAAACTATGTCCCCTACAATAATAATAATAATGTTTCTGAAGTTCTTCGGTAATCATATAAAATGAAAAGGAAAAAACAAATCTTCGCTGCCCGTAATAAAACTATGTCCCCTACAATAATAATAATAATGTTTCTGAAGTTCTTCGGTAATCATATAAAATGAAAAGGAAGAAACAAATATTCGCTGCCTGTAATAAAACTATGTCCCCTACAATAATAATAATAATGTTTCTGATGTTCTTCGGTAATCATATAAAATGAAAAGGAAAAAACAAATCTTCGCTGCCTGTAATAAAACTATGTCCCCTACAATAATAATAATAATGTTTCTGAAGTTCTTCGGTAATCATATAAAACGAAAAGGAAAAAACAAATCTTAGCTGCCTGTAATAAAACTATGTCCCCTACAATAATAATAATAATGTTTCTGAAGTTCTTCGGTAATCATATAAAATGAAAAGAAAAAACAAATATTCGCTGCCTGTAATAAAACTATGTCCCCTACAATAATAATAATAATGTTTCTGAAGTTCTTCGGTAATCATATAAAATGAAAAGGAAAAAACAAATCTTCGCTGCCTGTAATAAAACTATGTCCCCTACAATAATAATAATAATGTTTCTGAAGTTCTTCGGTAATCATATAAAATGAAAAGGAAAAAACAAATCTTCGCTGCCTGTAATAAAACTATGTCCCCTACAATAATAATAATAATGTTTCTGAAGTTCTTCGGTAATCATATAAAATGAAAAGGAAAAAACAAATCTTCGCTGCCTGTAATAAAACTATGTCCCCTACAATAATAATAATAATGTTTCTGAAGTTCTTCGGTAATCATATAAAATGAAAAGGAAAAAACAAATCTTCGCTGCCTGTAATAAAACTATGTCCCCTACAATAATAATAATAATGTTTCTGAAGTTCTTCGGTAATCATATAAAATGAAAAGGAAAAAACAAATCTTCGCTGCCTGTAATAAAACTATGTCCCCTACAATAATAATAATAATGTTTCTGATGTTCTTCGGTAATCATATAAAATGAAAAGGAAAAAACAAATCTTTGCTGCCCGTAATAAAACTATTTCCCCTACTACTAATCAGCAAGTACAGAAATTTCAATATAGTTGTTGAGCCGTTTGAGCTCTTCTTTAATGAGGAAATTCTCGCGTACACAGGAAAGAAAATAAATATGTCAGTGTACTACTGCTTGACAAAAAAAAAAAAATATATATATATATATATATATATATATATATA
>NC_090747.1:58199874-58204874 GCF_036898095.1 Palaemon carinicauda | reverse complement strand
TTATACTAGGCATCGGTTCAGCATTAAGTTCTGAATATTTATCAATAGTTCTAAAATCAACACATAAACATATACTTCAATTAGGTTTCCGTACAATAACAACAGGTGAACAATAATCAGAAGTTGAAGGTTGAATAATATCCATATCAATCATTCTATCTACCTCCTTATTGAATTCATCGAGCAAACTTAAAGGAATTGGGTAATTCTTAGCTCTGACTGGTTCATCACTTTGCAATTTTATATTATGAGAAATAGTCTTAGTACGACCAGGTGTATCACTCATGACGCCTTTAAATGACTTCAATAAACATTCATGATCATTAATTTTATCAGATGACAAAGTTTCACAAAAGTTATAATTACCAGAGCTTTCATATCTTGATGGCAATTCACAACAATTATCGCCAGTAACGACAATAACAGGCTGTACTTCAGCTTGAAGAGCTGAAAAAAATTTGATGAATTTACAAGATCATTTACTTCTTGTTGAATTACACTAACCTTAGATCTTCTATGATAAGTCTTAAGCATATTTGCATGATACAACTTTAACCTATTTCCTACTTTGACATAGTAATCAACACCATTAGAATGAACATCAGTGATTATATATGGACCTTTCCATTGCATAAGGAATTTATTTGAACTATTTGGAAGCATAACCAAAACTTCATCATTAACCTTGAATTTACGAGAGGAGGTTTTCTTATCAAAATACTCTTTATATTTCTTGGCACTAACCTTGGCATTATTTACTGCAACTTCAGCCATGCTCTGCAATTTATCTCTAAGATTAATTATGTATTGATAACTAGTAGTTAATTCTCCATCAATACTATTATTAGATACCAATTCATGCAAAATATTTAATGGACCTCTTATATTTCGACTGTACAGCAACTCAAAAGGACTGAACTTTAAACTATCATTTGGAATTTCACGATATGCAAATAAGGCAACATTAATATATTTATCCCATTCATTCGGATTATCAATACAAATTTTCTTTAGCATATTTTTCAAAGTTCCATTCATACGTTCAACCATTCCGTTACAAGATGCATGATAAGGACTGGTGTAAATGGCTTTGATGCATAATAATCTATTAATTTCAGACATAAGATCAGACTTGAATTGCGTGCCACGATCACTAAGGATTTCTTTGGGTATACCAACTCTACAAAATATCTCCATTAATGCTGCAGCTACAGAAACTGTATCAATATTGCGTAAAGCAACTGCTTCGTGATATCGAGTAGCCATATCACCGTAAGAATATACTTATGACCTTTCTTAGTAGAAGGAGTGATAGGATCAATTAGATCAATAGCAATACGTGAAAAAGATTCATTGACAATGGGCACTGGCATTAAAGGTACTTTCTTTGGTTTGCTGCTGAATTTTTGACACGAATGACAAGAATTACAAAATCTATGTATATCTAAGCTTGCCCTCGGCCAATAGAATTTCTGCATGATCTTATCTAATAGTCTTACGAGATGAAAAGTGTCCCGCCAACAAAGATTCATGTGCTAACTTCAGTATTATATTACGATACTGAACTGGCACAACTAACTGTAATTTTCCCACATCTTCAGGTTTACTACTTTCAATGCACTTACGATATATTTAATCTCCAATATTTACGTATTTTACAGTCAGACATTTTAAGGTTACACTTTTTTCGTTATCAAGCAACTTACGGATACTAGCAAGTGAAGGACATTCATTTTGATACTTACTAAATTCTTCAGAATTAAGACCATATTCCTTATCCAAAGATTCAAGATTACTAGACATAGGACGTTCCTTTACTTTACTCATAGCTTTTACTCTCGTTACAACATTAACGTTACGATCAGAAGCAAACTCATCACCGTTTATTAAACTTAAACCTGCATCAACATTATGTTTAAGTCCAGGTATATGACCAATAATGACATCTGCGCAACGTATGGGGGCAAAAACAGCTTTAATTTTACCAAAAAAAATAATTTAGACTCAACAATTGTATGCACTGTATTTAGGTACAAAGGTCTACCAAGATAGTCATAAACTTTCACTTTTCTGCCACGAGGGTAATTTAAAGGTACTAATGTATCTCTAACAACCACGGTATTGCACCCAGTATCAAAAACTATCTCAACTGACTGATCAAAAATCTTTCCATCAGTATCAGTTACACAATTATGCAATTTTTCTTCACGGCCAAGTACTACATCTATTTTAGGCACTACTTTATCAGATTTCTTATTCAATTTGTACACAGAGCAATTAGGACGAATATGACCAACTTCACCACAATAATGACATTTAACATTAAAATCAGATTTAGTTACCGAATTCGAAACTTTAGGAGAATTTGAAATATTATCAGCAAGAGGTTTAGCAAGAGATTTAGAGTGAATTTTAGCATTACTCTTACGGCATTTCTTCATACCATGAGCAACTAGATATCTATCTGCACTCTCAGCAAGTTGACATGATTTCTGAAATGACTGTTCTAGGAAAACTGAACGAAGATCAGGAGAACAACTAAATAACATTTGATCAAAAATCATAAAATCTCTAACAGATTCATAATTTTTCTCTACATTTTCTAGTTCCAACCACTTATCAAAATATTGTCTCAATTTACAATTGAACTGTACAAAACTTTCGTCAGTATCAATAATAGAATCTCTAAACTTCCTTCGATATTCATTAGAATTTATGTGTAAAGCTTTAAGCAGAGCTTTCTTAAGTGAAACTAAATTATTGACAATATCGCTGGACATGCTACAATAAATTTTCAAAGCTCTACCACGCAATAAAGTTCCCAATAACATTGAATAATTTTCTTCTTACCATTTGTAAAATTTTGCTAATCTCTCAAAGCGATCTATGTAAAAGTCTATTTCGTCTACGGTCTTATCAAATGGTGGAATTTTAGGCAAAGAAGACGTTAAGGGATCAACAATGGGATTATGATCAGAAGTGTAATCAGGGCAAGATTTCAATTCAAGTACCTCTAATTCATGTTTTCTCTCTCGTCTGCTTTCTTTCTCTCTGTCTAGTTTATCTAATTCACGCTTTGCGACTCTTTCTTCTCTTTCTTCGTCTGCTCGTCATATTCTATCTGAAGCTTTAACTGTCTCTGTACAAATTCATCAATTTTGAGTACCAGTAAGGCCTTGTATAATTGCACTGTCAATTAACGGTTTAACATCCATAATGAAAATTAAAATTCATTACACGATAAATAAACGTAAAAAATA
Source organism: Palaemon carinicauda (assembly GCF_036898095.1). NCBI lineage: Eukaryota > Metazoa > Arthropoda > Malacostraca > Decapoda > Palaemonidae > Palaemon > Palaemon carinicauda. Next base: position 58,201,614 of record NC_090747.1, on the reverse strand, counting down.
CATCCAAGTTACATTCCATCGAAAACAAGTGAACGACGATTAGAAAATTACACTCTACGTGAGTAATCAAATATTGGAAAATGCAAACACTACCTAATGAATGCGAAGTTAAACTTTGACCCACGCATAAATTATTCAACAGACTGCCAAGAACAAGTCACTTAAAGAAGACCATTATAAGAATAACGCAGTTACATTATTAGCAAACACCGAATCTCAAAACTAATTCATATAAGTTTAAGAATGTACACAAAAATTAAGCAATTAACCAGATACTCAACCTCTCATTAATGCAAGTATACTAATAAGAATGCAAAAGATACTTAACCTCTAATTAACGCTCTATACACAAACGCATTGCAAAATTAAAAAAAAAAAAAAAAATAAGCCAACAACAGGACAGTGACATACCACCAGCATAGATTTCCATAACAAACTCCTATTTAACAATTTCAAGGTCTTACCTTACTTCCATAGTCAAAAGGGAAGAAACAAGACTCCATTAGAAACCAACAAATACCTGGGGTCTAAGTCCGACACTTCTCTTATCAAGTCCTGTTACAAAATTAGCAAAATAGAAAACAGAAAACATCAATTCATTAACAAATCACCCTACTCACTGCGCCAATTGTCGAGTTATGGTATTTAGATTTTATATTCCATGAACTCTGGTTCTTTTAAAAATATACTTGATTATTCAAATTAAAGTTTCCTTGTTTAATATCTTAATATAAAGGTATAAAATGAAAAATTCTATTAACTTGAAACATATTTACAAAGTGAAACACAAAATTCATGTATAACACCAGGAACTTCTATAACAACACAAAGGTCTATTGAAGATATTGCGCGTATAATCAGGATCAGGAAAAGTACTGCACGTGATAACAATCTGACGAAGAATCATGAGTTTCTAAGGATGAAATATTTCAAGATCCAATGACCAAGAGTCTAAGGTCTAGGACCAAGAATGAAGACGACTGACCAAGGTCTAAGGAGTTTGTTACGGATGGCGAGGTGTCAGGTAGTGATTAGTGAAATGCCGAGACTCTCCAAATTAAGAAAACAAAACAAGGACAACCAATAAACAAAGAAATAACTTTTGTAGTCCATGGAGTGAAAATATATACAAGAGAGGGCAGCACAGCATTCCTCGACAATGCATATATGTATATATATATATATATATATATATATATATATATATATATATATATATATATATATACATATATATATATATATATATATATATATATACATACATATATATATATATATATATATATATATATATATATATATATATATATATATATATATATTTATATATATATATATATATATATATATATATATATATATATATATATATGTATATATATATATACATATATATATATATATATATATATATATATATATATATATATATATATATATATATATATATATATATATATATATATATATTTATATATATATGTATATATATATGTATAGATATATATATATATATATATATATATATATATATATATATATATATATATATATATATATATATATATATATATATATATATATATATATATATATATATATATATATATATATATATATGTATATATATATAAATTATCAAAGGACCTCATGCTGTTATACCGAAATTGTAGATTTTCCATTCTCAAAATCCAAACAGTAAGTCAAAATTCCATTTATACACTTCCAGTGCGAATG
>NC_090747.1:58179874-58192374 GCF_036898095.1 Palaemon carinicauda | reverse complement strand
TATATTTATTTATTATTTATTTTATTTTAGTTAAGTCATTATTGGTTTTGTTCAAGTTCGCCTTATTCAGTGTAAGATAAGGACTCGACTGGGTTAGCAGAACGTAATACAAAGGCAGATATTATAGGTAGATAATCGTAAGTTCTATTGGAATTTATAGCGTTAGAAATGAAAATATAGAAAACCATCATATTATGATAATCCTGTAAAGTACAAAACACTTTAAGAGATATTTGAAATAGTAAGATAAATCAATGAAGACTTAATTGGATATCATAAAAAAAAAAAAATAGATATATGCCCATTTAAAAGGTTGTAGATCATATTCATGAAGCATATTCTCATTTACACATGAAGAATAATAATAATAATACCAACTACGTTAGTAGTAAAAATATAAGTAAAGTTGAGAAGAATTAATACTAGACAAACCGTTCAGCAACACCTATAACAGTTTATAGTTCCGGTAACGATCCAGTCTCCCAAAAGGTCCCACATCAGAAAGCTCTTTAAGTGCTTTGCATTTGAATGAGGAAAACTTAGTAAGCTCATAAAAGCCGTCTGCTCGACTCATTGCTAATCCTAAGATCGTTTTAGAGCCCGATATATTCATTATGATGCCAAATTCTGAAAACGTAATTTAGACAAGGTAATCTCATGTAACTTCAGCTGCAGGATTGAGGTAACTGGAATATAAATAGTCAATTTCTATGAGGTTTGTTTAATTCCATAAAAGCATCTAGGATACCAAACAAATAAGAGTTTTGCATATTGGCTAAATCCTTATTTTTGGAAAAACGAACCCATAGTATGTTCACGCTCTGTAAAAGAAGAAAAAATACGGATAATGAGGATATCAAAAACGCATAGAAGGAATTTCTACTGTATCATTGACTTTAGAAGAAATGTATATTATTCTTTTTTATACTTTTGAATATTCTATTAGGTTATTGTGTTTTAGAATAATATTATAGAGCACTGAGGATGTTTATAATCAGCTCAAAAGTTTATTTATGTATATAATGTTTAGTTGAAAATGTTCCTATGATAAAAGAATATAGAAGAACAAGCACTAAATCTTATCTGGTCGAAAATGAATATCAATCGGAACTCATTGGGTCAGTAATTATTTGTTGTTATACTATATTAACATCTTTCATAAAAACTTATTGTTGACTTAATGAGCAATTTATATCACTATACTTATACAGGTTATCAAACGTTCTGAAGAAATGTTTAAAGTATCCTCAGTTTTAGCAAATACATTTCATATATATATATATATATATATATATATATATATATATATATATATATATATATATATATATATATATATATATATATATATATATATATATATATATACATATATATATATATATATATATATATATATATATATATATATATATATATATATAAATATATATGTATATAAATATACATATATATATATATATATATATATATATATATATATATATATATAATATATATATATATATATATATATATATATATATATATATATATATATATATATATATATATATATATATATATATATATGTATGTATGTATATATATATATATATATATATATATATATATATATATATATATATATATATATATATATATATATATATTTAAATATATACATATATATAATCAAAAATCCATAAATTCGGACTAGATTAACAAAAGTTCTATTGAATATCTATCTTTACCATAGACTGGCAGGGGGATATGTGAGCTGGAAATATTTGTCATTCTTTCTCTTAGCTACTTTCTAGGGAGTTAAAGACTTGTCCGTTTTTATCACATGATCATAACGTCTCAATAGTAGGGCGAATAACCTTAAAATATTACCAAAATACTTCATTTTATGATACAAAAATCAAACTTTGCTTGAAGGTTCTTAAGAAAATAGAGCTTTTAGCCGCTCAAATTTTTCATTTTTCAAGTGGGCCGCCACATTTTTAAAATGGCGACAAAACCCTCAATTTTCCACTTGTAAGATTTAGACAAGTGGGTCACATGAAGCCCTTCTGAAGACCAGTGGCATAGATTTGAAGGAAAACCACTATATTTATGCAAATATAATGTCGTGAAAATTTTAAAGTGCACATATGCGAAATTTCACCCAAATTATTCATTTTATTAGTGATTGGGAGGTCAAACTTGATATTTCACCAAATTAGTTTCTTTGATAATTCAATTATAAAGATTTGCCAGTTTAACGTTCTGATAGTGTTATTGATATTGTCTATACAAAATGGCAGTCAAAAACAAAATAGCGACATAAAAAAATGAGTTATTTATTTACTCCCAAGCAGTGCGACATCAGCTATATCAGGGAAATGTACATAAAATGGTTGATAAAATGAACTTGAAAGGATCATAAAATAAACATGAAATGATGATGAAGTGGGGTGGAACACAAGACCAATAAGGTCAACCGGTTTAGACTGTTAAATGGAGGGATGGGTAAGGTCTTGCTCTTTAGTCTACTTAAGGGGATCCTACAATTTTAACGAGCTAGCTGCTTACACCACCAGGGCACACTACCAGAGCAGGTTTTCATGTATTGCTATAGATCAAGCTCTTGAGCAAAATAATGCTGTCGTAAAAGATATAGGAGGAGCTATTGGCTTGACGGAAGATCCTTCAGCTCTTCGGAGATGGACAGTTGCTGGACCAGAGATAAGTAGATTGGTTGACGAGTTTTCAACAAGTGGAAACGTGAAGTTAAAAAGATCTAAACACCACGAACATAAACTTTATACACAAAAACAGATTTTTGAAAAAAAAATAAGAAAGCTTAAGGCGGTATTTAAAGAAATGGGAAACCCTTTTTAAGAAGAGCATTTAGATCTCTATGCTATTGACACAAAATATGTTGTTGACAGCATGGTTGTCGAATCACTATGACAACTGACAAATCTTGGCAGTCATCAGTTTGATCAGTTCTTGAAAAAAAAGTTAACATTACAGAAAAGTTAGAATTTTAGGAGCCAATTGCGAAAAACAAACTTCCACTATTTAGTTCCAGGTCAAAATCAGACTCGGATGCATCCTGGTCAAAGTTTGGAAGATTAAAACTGCAATCTGTTTTCAAGATTGTTCATCTCTCGCCAAAGTAGGCAATGTGATTTAGAAGATATTTTTCGTCACGAGAACCAAAACTATCCACCATCAATATCACAAAATGGGAGTTTAAACTTTGGTATAAAGTCACAATTGATGCCAGTGCTGGAAAGTGATATAGAGGTCCCTTCAACCGCACCACAGGCAGATAGTCTCATTATAGATGGTGCTACATTGGTCAAATCGAAACAGCCAGGAGCATGTAAAACCTTTCATACATATGCTGACGATGTTATTTTTCAGTACATCCAGCACTGTGAGAGGAATCACCGACCAATAAACATAGTATTTGATGTTTATTATGATGATAGCTTGAAAGGTGAAACTAGACAAAAACGCGGAACAGGCGGAAGAAGAAAAGTTACCGCTAACAGTAGACCACGTAAATCGTTGAACACATTTTTGAGATGTGATGACAACAAAATGGAACTTTTTGCTTTCCTTGCCAACAAAATTGCTGTGATGAACAACGAAACAGACATTACTGTTACTCGAGAGGAGAATGTTATCTCAACCAACGAAACAGATGTTTCCCAGATTTCACCATGTAACCACGAAGAGGCCGACACTCGAATGTTTCTTCATGCAAAAGACGCAGCCGTCAAAAGCAGTCAGAGTGTCATGATCGTAAGTTCTGATACAGATGTTGTAGTCACTGGTGTTTCATTGTTTGCAGACTTGAATATAGAAAGTCCATGGATTGCTTTTGGGAAAGGGAAGGATTTGAGATGGATCCCTTTACATGAAATAACCTGATCACTAGGGCCAAAAGCAAGAGGACTGTTATTTTTTCACGCATTCTCTGGTTGTGATACAGTGTCTGCATTTGCTGGCAAAGGTAAAAAATCGTGCTGGCAGGCATGGAATGTCTATCCTGAGGCAACAGCAGTTTTTACAAGACTTAGTTCGCCTACAGATGACTTATCATCTTCTGACATGAGAGTCATTGAAGAGTTTGTTGTGTTGATGTAAGACCGCTCTAGTACTAGAAACAAAGTCGATGAAGCAAGGTTTGAATTGTTTGCACGAAAACTGAAGCCTTATAATGTCATCCCACCCTCTAGGGTAGCTTTAGTAGAGCATGTGAAGCGAGCTGTACTGAAAGCGGGGCACACATGGGGTTCGTATTATGAAATTACCTTCATCTGAATGTTGGGGTTGGCAAAAAGACGACAATGTTTGAACGCCATATTGGACCAGCTCGCAGCCAATAGTAGCGCCATGTCAAGGGCTCTTAAAATGTCGATGTAAAAGGATTTGTACTGGGAATTGTAAGTGCTATAGGTCAGGATTACAAAGCACAGCATTATGCACCTGTACATGCAAAGATACATGAATCAATATGACTTTTTCAGTTTCATTTTGCGCATGCACTTTGCAGAGTTTTCACAAAATGGTATTTACAGTGAATACTGACTTAAATATAGATAGATGTGTTACCTCAAATCTAGGCCACTGGTCATGAAAATTACTTTATATGGTCAATTTGTCAAATTCTGGAATGGGATTTAGCCAGCATTTTAAAAAATGTGGTGGCCATCTTGAAACAATTTAGTGGCTCAGTTTTATTTCCTTAAGAACATCACAAGGAAGCTTTGTGCATTATGCTTGTGTCATAAAATAAACTATTTTGTCAGGTATCCACTCCACTACAATATTTATTTTTATTTTATTTTTTTTTTCAAAACGAAATGCAAAAAGAAAAAAAAAATCATTAGGCTTCTATTTCAGAGAGAGAGCGAGAGAGAGAGAGAGAGAGAGAGAGAGAGAGAGAGAGAGAGAGAGAGAGAGAGAGAGAGAGAGAGAGAGATCAGAATAAGTACATTGTCAAAACGTTTTCTTACTTATTGCTTAATTATGGTTACGTAGCTACTTTGAATGTCATAGGAATTATGTTTATTCATCCTTTTGTATGTAAATACTGCTGAAAATGGTCTCGTTCAATTGTTTAAACAAAAGTTTATATCGATGAAAATATTATAACTATGATTATAAAATTATAAATCTATCTATGTTATCCCACAAATATATAGGAAATTTGGAGCCTATGCTTATTCAAATTAACATAATGCAATTTGACGATATAAGAAAACAGAAGCCGTTGTTTAAGTGAGAAATTTTATCAACATCGATCACGAGGAAGAAAGAAAGGCAATGTTATTCTAGCTGCCATAGAGACAAAAGAGTTAATAAATATTTCTGACAAATTAAACGTGTATACTTGCCGTGTTGTCCCTCGGGGGAATTTATCGTCGTTCACTTTTTAATTATGATTGGAAGTTCATGCTTTTTCAATATCCTGCATTTAACAACATTCAGGCTGAGGATGGTTGCATCTGTTATCTGAAAATAAGATAAGCAAACATGTTTTACGTTTGCTTACAATTTATTAAGTATATATGGAACATCATCGATAACTCATATCCGAACACTTGCAAATGCAGACACACAAATATATGCACACACACACACACACACACAAATATATGCACACACACACACACACACACTTATGAATGCACTCACATACGATATGATATTTAACAAAGTTGTCTCTGAATGCTAATTGGCTTTAGTGGCTTACTCTCATAAAGTAATGGGGGAGGGCGAACAAATAGCATGAAAATGAGTGATTTTTTTTTTTGTGTGTGTGTGTGTTTTGCCTATGTACTCGGAAAGCTAGATTTCATTCTACAATTCATATTCATCAGATAATAAATAATTTACATGTCATCTTTGAATCATTAAATATATCCGTTTTCGGGCTATCCTGCATCACACAGAAATATTACTTCTTACTCGTCAAGAGAGAAAATTAAGAACGTATCGACTGAGCGTATTATCCACATGGCTAAAAATGTGGCTATCTAAACGTGGCTTCATAAATGACCGCATTCTGTCTGCTTTTACTTTATCGTGTTCTTGCTGGGTTCCGGTATACGTGAGTGTTCCTGGAAATGAGAAGGCGGATTCGCTGGCAAAGAATGCTGTAGATGAGTTGCTACCAAGAAGGTATCCGATTCCCAGTAAGGATTTTTCACCTACAATTAAGAATTTTATTTATAATAATTGGCAACAGCAATGGGATAGTTTACTTAAAAATAGGATGAGAGAAATAAATAATGTTATATCCCCTTGGAGGTATAACGAGGTGCCCAGAATGTGTGAGACTGATCTGTCGTCTCCATATGTATTACACTCAGATGGCACATGAGTCTTTGCTGGCTGATCAACATGAACATCAACATCATCTGAGGACTGTTTGATACCATTGATAGTGAGGCATTTATCAACCGAATGCCTCACATATAGCAGTGAGATAAATAGATATCTGTTTTCATGACTCTAACCATCCTTTACATTCAGATCTTCCTGGACGATTCTATCCTGTTCGTAATACTAGGCAGGCAGTTAATTCTAATAGCCAGGCTATCTCCATCATAAGGCTCAATAATACACAGTATTCTAGAAGTGTTATTCCAGCTGTTACCAAGTTGTGGAATGATCTTCCTAATCAGGTAGTTGAATCAGTAGACCTTCAAAAGTTTAAAGTTCGACCAAATGTTTTTATGTTGACCAGGCTGACATGAGTCTTTTTATAGTTTATATATGACATATCTGTTTTTGAGGTTGTTAATAGTTTATATATGATATATCTATTTTTATGTTGTTGCTGTTTTTAGAATGATTTATTGTTAATTTGTTCTCGTCATTTATTTATTTCCTTATTTGCTTTCCTCTCTGGGCTATTTTTCCCTATCGGAGCCCTTAGGCTTACAGCATCTTGCTTTTCCAACTAGGGTTGTAGCTTGGCTGGTAATAATAATAATAATAATAATAATAATATATATATATATATATATATATATATATATATATATATATATATATATATATATATATATATATATATATATATATATATATATATATATATATATATACGCAATATATTTTGGTCCATGAGTTTCACGATTTGAGCCTTAATGAAGCTTGAATTTTTCGATAACATTAATTGAAATTCAGTCAAATTTCTTTTGTCATAGACGCTTTAACAAATTGGATATTTATTTTTTTTTCAATAAGAGAATAATCAAATAGTCTTATATACAATCAAACGACTCAAGAATGCTTTATTTTTAATTGAAAAAGTAAAAATTCGGAAGAAAAAAACAATGAACTTTGTTGCCATTATTCACCGACTTGAAGAAGACTCGACGAAATTAATATCTGAACCAAAGCTTTAAGAAATTACTGAAAATGCATCAGGTGTTGAAAAACGAAAATAGAGAATAATGAGAATTTTTTCTCTTTATTTCACCTTATATCAACATACTTCATAATTTAATCCGCTAATAAGAAACATTGTGTTATTAAGAGCTGCTCCTTTATCGTTTTATTACTTATGTTCTATTATTTATATATTTTAATTTTGAATCAATTTCTTTACATGCAAAATAGCAAATACTTGATTTATACTCAATTTATTAAAAAAAAATCCGTAAGGCACTAAGGTTAGTCATAAAGGTTTGGAGTTGCCGGGTTCATCTTTTGGTCCCCTCTTGTAGATTGGAGGAACATTGCCTACTTTCACTCCTTGTGGTGCCCTTCATATGTTGGCCGTCTCTCGGAACATTTTGTAAAAATGTGTGGTTATCTTTTCCTCTAGTTCTATAACCTATCTTGGATGAATATCATCTAGACCTGGTACGGTAGAATTACTGAGTCCTTTTATTTTCTTTTTGATATCCTCCATTGTAAATAGGATTCTGTTTAATGCTTGTAGCTACTCTTCATATCTGATAGGTGGTTCGGGGAGGGTCGTTGATTCTTCTCTAGTAAATACAGTTGAGAGATATGTATCCATCAGTTCTGCTTCTTCCACATAATTTTTTATAAGACTACCTTTAAAGTCTCCTAATGGGCTAATGTTGTTTTTTTAATGGTTTTCTACTGTTTACATAGGCAAAAAATTCTTTTGTGGGGTTTTCTTTACTAACGGAGCCCACTTTTTCTTTTCATTCATCTTGACCTTTCTGACTAGTTCATCTACGTTTTGGCTTAACTTCTTGTTCTCGAAAATTTCATGAATTGAAGGCTGTGGGCCCATTGATTTATGTTTGCTGTCTCTTCTTCCTATGGCATTGGCTATTGCTCTGGTGAACCACTTAGGTTTTGGAGTTACATTCGGTAAAAAAAGCTTTAAGCAGTATACATTTGGCACAATTTTCTTATACATTTCTACAAAGGAGTCCCATTAAATATCTATGTTCCCTTTTTCATCGTATTCTAAATTCTTGGTTTATTCTTTCAGTTTTATCCAGTTTGGCACACTTTTCTTATATATTTCTACAAAGGAGTCCCATTAAATATCTATGTTCCCTTTTTCATTGTATTCTGAATTCTTGGTTTATTCTTTCAGTTTTATCCAGTTTGGCACACTTTTCTTATATATTTCTACAAAGGAGTCCCATTAAATATCTATGTTCCCTTTTTCATTGTATTCTGAATTCTTGGTTTATTCTTTCAGTTTTATCCAGTTACTACGTTTGTAGTCTACCTTTTTTATAGTTTTCCTTTCTTTTAGATGAGAAATATTTTATGGTCATATTTGCCAATATTTTCGCCTACAGAGATACTGGATACAAAATTTTCTTCTGATGTTACTACAACATCTAGTATGTTGTTTCCTCTGGTTGGTTCTTCGACACATTGAAGGATGAATTCATTGTTGAAAATTCTAGTAAACGGTGTCCCTTTGTGTTTGATGTAGAATTCATGGTGTTCCAGTTTACTGATACATTGAAGTCTCCCATTAGGGAAGCTAACTTATTGTTAACGTCTTATCCAAGTAATCTATACAGCTCTTAATCCTGTTCTTATGTTTGATGTGGTGGTCTCTATATTACTAGTATGGCCATATATTTTTCTATGGTGTTAATTTTTGCAAGTGTCACTTCAAATTCGGTTTCCAATTAAATTTCCATAGGGTTTAAGTGATTTTTAACATAGAGCATTACCCGCCAGCTTCTTTCGTAAGGCAATCCATCTTAAAAAGCTTGAAACCTAGGATTTCATACTTTGCGGAGAAAATCCTTTGTTTTTTTTTTTCTGAATCAAGGTTTCAGTAGGCCTATGATAATCTTGTTCCTCACTATCTGTCGTTGTACTGAAGTTTTCCTTTTTATCTTTAACTAACTGAGCATTGAACTGTGTCACTCCAAGGAAATTTTCATTCTCTTTTCTCTCCTTATGTGATTTTGCTAGTTTCCGTGATTCACTAGTGTTTCGGTTTTACTTTTATCTTTAGTATCCAAGTTTTCAGCCAAATTTCTTCTATGGGTCTAGATTGTTCTTGGTGTACTGTATTTATGTGATTGCATTGGCTGAAATTAAATTGGTTTACGTATACTCTCTTGCCTTCTTCACTTTAGTGAATTCCGTCTCTTTTGTATAATTTTCTTTAGCAATGGAAAGTGTCCCAGAGATCTAAAAATTGCATTTTTTTTCTCTGGCATGTGGCCTTAAACCTTTCATTTTTCCTTAAGGTCTTACTAAGGGTGAAGTGACTAGCATTGAGTCTTGGAAGAATAACTATAACTCTAGTATTATTGGTCTTGTTGCTAGGTGTTCCAACATTTTTTTTTCTAGTTGTTTAACCAAAGGTTATCTTTGACCAGCAGTATCATTTCTTAGGAATATATCATTTCCAGTTACCTCAATAAAAGTTTTACTACTACTTCTTTTATCTGGTGTGTCTTGCCACCAGGATAGGACCTCACCTTTCTCATCTTTTTAAGAGAGAGAGAGAGAGAGAGAGAGAGAGAGAGAGAGAGAGAGAGAGAGAGAGAGAGAGAGAGAGAGACTTGAAGCCTTTTCCCTATTTCCTTATAAAGTTGCGAGAGATTTTGTTTTAGTGAGATTCATTTATTACTTTGGAACAACTGCAAGTGTTCATCGCCTTTTTATATCTTAACTGGAATCAACAATTTATTGGCAACAAGAGAAAGCTTTCAGGTAGATGGAAACGTTCAATTGCTCACGCACTAGAGACAAGTTGTGAAGGTGGGTGCAATTGACGCGTATGCAAATTAGAATCTCATAACCTCAGAATAAAAAAGTTCATTAAAAATTTATATTAAAGGGACCGCATATGTGATATACTAACTGGGTACCTATTATAAAAACATTTATTTTGATGCGCACACTCGCAGCAATAACAACAAATGAATATGTAAAGTTTGATGCCTATAAGAATCTTTAAAACCAATTGTGTTGATAGTAGTACTAAAGTGATTGGCTGCATTGAATATCAAAGATGACACAGCTCATAAAGCATTGAAGATTCCTGTGATGAAAGGATACTTGTAAATATTGACGGAATATGTTACGTGGCAATGGGTGATGTTAAATTTATTATTTAGGATGAAATTTGTATGGCCAACAGTGCAGCTATGACAATAACATCCACAAGGCTTAATTACATCCAGAGTTGCAGAATTAAGATAACGTCTATTCGAGTAGTTTAGGTGGTATGAATCTGCTATTGCTTGGAGATTTATTAATAATACAGCCAGTCAAAGGTGCATTCCCATTTGGGGTAAATAAGGTAAATAATTTTTCATCAAAGGCATAACAACAGACAAAGAATTGTGGTAATATTTTGATGGCGTGCCTTTGACGACGTCTCAACGACAAAAGAACGTTGAGTTTGCTGAGTTGTTGGATGATATTCGATACGGAAATTGCAGTGACAAGGACCAGAAAATAGTAATAATAATAATAATAATAAAAAAATAGAGTACCTGGATTGTCAACAACCTCAGCAGGTGAGAATATTGCTGAAGTATTTCTAAAAAATGACGCCCGATGATGGTGTGCACTTAGTGTGTCATAAAGCTTTTGCAAATGAAATAAGTTTAAAAATCTTGGGCAAAAAAGGTGATTCACAAGTGGAAATTGTAGCAGATGACTTCATTGAGGAGGGGTTAAAAGGCAAAGTAAAAAGTGATAAATTGGAAGGAGAAGTTCAGAGTGACTAGGGTCTATGAACCAAGGTAATAATTGGACAAGGACCCAAAGTTATGCTTCTATTCAATAAAGGTGAAGTCCTTGTAAAGCCACAACCAGCATTGTAAAGGAAATCAATCTCAATCAAAATGGCCAGCATGTGAAAGAATTGAAAGTGTTATTTGAAGGTAAAAATGAGATAAGAATATAAATATCCTGGAAGAAAATAAAACAGTTAACAGTTCCTTTGGATGCCTGCATATGCCTTGACTAGACTCGTGTCAAGGAATGCCATTAGAAACTGCTTTGGTCGACCTTGGTCCCAAGACATCTGGCTTATGTTGCATTAAAAAGAATTGAAGAATTGAATAATCTACATTTCAGTGACTTTGAAATGGCAAGGATTCCCCCCCCCCCAAAAAAAAAAAAAAAAAAAAAAAAACATCAGAGAAGTAAAGAGAATTGAAATGATCACTAATCAGCCACAAATGACTGTCTATGATCAAAGGAAGATATAATAATAAATGCAAAGTCTAATATAACATTCAGGGCAGTGGGCCAATTCCAAGTCCAACCCAAATACTACTTGTCATAATTCATGATCCTCTAAATATGGGAATATATAGACTCAAAATTACTACAAGACAATATGCGAATGAAAGACCAAAAATAAAGTAAAAAAAAAAATACTACTATTTATATGATTTTTGTTTTTGGATAATTTTCGATGTCTTCAATCAAGTCTGAATGGCCTTGTTGTAATGCAAATTAAAACTTATATATAAATCAGAATATTATTTCAGCCTATTCTAAAGGCAATACTATACTTAGAAATACTGAAAAACTAAAATCATAATTGCAATAAATGTGGAAATCAACCTTAGACTTACTGTATACAGAGTAACCCTGTTATTCTAATATTGCCCTGTGCAAATAACAAAAAGTCTTATCATTAACTAAAATTATTCAAAAGTTACCATAGTTCCTATGGATACCCCCGCTACACGGGTAGGCTGCATTTGATTATCATTGCTCCCACAAGTACCAAAATCAAAAACGACGTTGAAATAGCACTCTGTTAACCACCAACAGAATCTTTCAGGGTAAATTTTTACATTAGTTTTTTTTTTTTTAAATAATTGGGTCATGAATGTAAAGTTGAATGATTTATATAGTTTCAAGTAGAAAGACGCTGAATAAACTCAAGAGAGTTTGAAAATTATGTCTCGAGAAGGAAGTAGAAAATAAAGTTATATTAGTATATTAGTGAAAGTGTTATGGATAATTTAATGTTATTGATGACGCGGCAAGAAAAGAACCAACAAATTCCTATTCGG
>NC_090747.1:58147374-58172374 GCF_036898095.1 Palaemon carinicauda | reverse complement strand
ACAAGGGATGTGAAAGGCCGTGAATTAAATCAAACACCTGCCAGCGCATGGGAGCAGGAATCCAAAGTCGCGGTCTAAAAGTACTGACGTCACAGAGGAGCGTGGTGTTGGAGTCTTCGAGGGGGAAGTCTTCCCAAAGGAGGGACGTGCAGGATGTCCTACCTGCTTTATACTCTGGATCCTGTCGTTGGGCATCAGCCAGGGCGTTAAAATTCAATCCCAGTTGAGCGGCAGCCAATGTGTTTCTTGACAGGGCATGGTTAACGGGATTCATTTTCCCAGGGACGTATTGAAGAGTGCAATTGTATTTATCCACGGCGGAGAGATGTCGGCGTTGCTGGGCGGACCAGGCATCAGACTGTCGAGTAAAGGCATGCACCAGAGGCATATGGTCTGTGCGAATGACGAAGGGCGTACCTTCTAAGAAATGGCGAAAGTGACGGACAGCCAAGTGCACCGCCAGCAATTCTCGATCGAAGGTAGAATAACCCGATTCTGCCTTGGAGAGTTTTCTACTGAAGAAGGCCAATGGGCGGGGCGAGCCGTTGACCACCTGCTCGAGTACTGCACCAATAGCGACGTCGCTGGCATCGGTGGAGAGAAGGAGAGGGGCATGTGGGGTAGGAAAAGTGAGAGCCGCAGCCGTTGATAGGGCCTTCTTTGCATTGCAAAAGGCTGCTTCTTGAAGAGGACCCCACTTCAGGTCCTTTGACTTTGGCTTGCCCTCGTAGAGGGAAGCAAGAGTGGCGGCAATGGCTGGCAGAAAACGGTGATAATAGTTAATCATGCCCAAGAATTCCAGCAGAGCTTTGACGGTCGAGGGCGTGGGGAAGTTTTGAACGGCTGCTACCTTCTCAGGGAGGGGATGGACTCCTTCAGGAGTGATGCGGTGCCCTAAGAACGACACTTCATTGGCGCCAAAGGTACACTTGTCGTACCGGACTACAAGGCCGTTTTGTTTCAGGCGGTCGAGCACGATGTGCAGGTGACGGAAGTGTTCTTCTTTTGAGTCGCCTGTAATTCCCGCACGGACGGAGGGAGCCGTCTTTCTTCAGAACGATGTGTAAGGGTGACGACCATGGGCTGGAGTCCTTTTGGCAAAGGCCCACTTCCTCCATTTCGGCGAACGTCTGTTTGGCGGCTGCCAATCGTTCCGGTGCCAGACGTCTGAATTTTGCGAAGACTGAG
This sequence comes from Palaemon carinicauda, assembly GCF_036898095.1. Lineage (NCBI taxonomy): Eukaryota > Metazoa > Arthropoda > Malacostraca > Decapoda > Palaemonidae > Palaemon > Palaemon carinicauda. The sequence continues at coordinate 58,171,186 of NC_090747.1, read as the reverse complement.
GTCCCGTCGTCTTGATATGGTGATAAATACCGTGCTTGGCAGGAACCGTGGGCGTTTGTCGAAGTTCTGGACGGAAAACTTCCGGGTACGATGGAGGAGATGAGCGTAGGCATCCGTAAGTGTGCTAATGTGGAGAGGGAGGTTAGAGGGGGCGGGTTGAAGAGGTGTCGACAAGTATGAGTGTGCGTTGACCAATGGTTGGTGGGCGACATCAACCAGAAGGTGGAAATGAGAGAGGAAATCTGCACCGAGGATTGGCAATGTGACGTCAGCAACGAGAAACTTCCAATTGAATTTACCATTTCCGAACGATAATGTGAGGTTCTCGTAACCGTAGATGGGTATCGCAGATCCGTTGGCAGCTACCAAGCGGACGTCGGCAGATGTAGACAGACCACGTCGTGTCTTGAAGAGTTTCCTTGGCAAAAGAGAACGACAAGCACCCGTGTCTACCAAAAATCGCATGCCCGTTCCTGCATCATGTAAAAAGAAAAGATTAGATGGCCTACTTACACGTTTTTTGGCCACTGTCAATCCTCGGCAAATTTCTTCGCAGTTGCCCCAAATCTGAAGTGGTAGTAGCAGAACTACGTTGGATGGGAGGTAGTAAGTGGCTGTAGAAGTCGTTTGTTGTGGCGCGAGCGATTGGTGGGTGGTGGGCGGCTTTGTCGCTGCTTCGGCATGTCACGGGGTAGGCGTGTATGTCCTACGGCATTCATGTCAGCTTCGGTTGACGTTGAATAGGCATCCTCTTCGTCAGGGGTGGAGGCGTTGATGGAGGTCTTGAAGTGACTGTCCATAAGGGCGTCGGCTTTATGGGTAAACTATCGACACCGTGTATGGCAGCGCGTATAGGTCCGGGTAAACGGCGTATCCAAAGGGCACGAAGTGGGTTCACCTCACAAGGAGAGCCGTCTGCGTCAGGTTGAAGGCGAGCGATACCTGTCCTTTCCCTGAGGGCAAGCGAAGCCCTTTGGTCCCCCAAAGGTTGTTGCGAGAGCTGAAAAAGTTTTGCTATACGGGCGGCTGGCGACGGCGAGTACTGCTGCAAAAGGTATGTTTTGAGGGCGTCATACGCTATTGGGGTGTCTCCTTGTTCACAAAGCCAGTCGGATATTTCCGGGAAGGTATCCAGGGGTATCGCCGCGAGAACATAATCTGCTTCCGTGGTTGAGCGAGTCACGCCCTTGATGCGAAACTGGACTTCTGTATGCTGAAACCAATGAAACGCCTCTCCACAGGCGAACGGTGAAAGTTTCAATGGGGCAGCCGCAGCGCCAACTTCTGTGGAGTCCGCCATAGTATCAACGATGGAGGGGGGAGGGGGGGTTGACGGCGGTGGGAGCGACTCGACTTCCGGGGTCACCAATGTGACGGGCCGAGAGAAGGTTGTGAACTCAAAGGCAGTATGAAAGCAACTGAGTTAATTTATTATAGAATACTCTCCTTTATATACAAAACCTCAAGGCAACAGGAAATCTCATGTTCGAAAAACAGACAATGTTACATTTTTTTTCTAAAGATTTTATATCTTTTCACGTTGAATTTCCTTTTGTTTTTATTTCTATTTACAGTGGTGGAATTCATTCTACTTCTTTTCCTACCTCCCTTTCCATCAGTCCATGTAAATGTTATCCTTGTTAACCAGGGCTAGAGGCAAAATTATTGTCATAAGCTGCCGCTGATCTGCTAAGAGAACATGTCAGAATTATACATGGTTGACACCATTACCTGGTCATGGGGTCGAGAAGTCATCCGGCTGCCACCAGCCCATCTGACGTTCTACCATTAGGCACACTTCAAACTTTTCCTATAACATTTTATACAGGCCAATAATTTTCTTATTCCGTCATTCCATCATCTTATCTTTCTGCCCCTTCTTCATTTGTCATCTCTAAGGACTCATTCTATTAGTATTAATGTCCTTATTTTACTTATCATTCTCATTAAATATCCTTTCTGTGTCAATTTCTTTTTCTTTCGTGTTGTTTGAATATCCGTGTTGCTCCTTTTCTGTCTCTTAGCATTATTCCTATCATCATTCTTTCCATATGTCTTTTGAGTTGTAAATAGCTTAAATTTGACACTTTAGTAAAGTTCCAAGCTTCTGGAACATGATACTGATAGAAATATTTGATTAAATACTTTTCTCTTCACACAAAATAATATTTTACTTCTCATAAGGGGAAACACCGAATGTTTTTACTAAGTATGTATATTCATTAACAATCTCGAGAGGTTCGCCCATAACCTTTGTCGTCTCTCTGCAATTTCACTGGACATTATCCTAGTTTTACTTATGATAATTTTCAGTCCTATGTATATGCTTTCTTTATTCAAATCTTTTATATTTTGCAATTCTTCCTATGATTCATGATACAACTTATGCCATCTGCAAATCCTAAGGGGTTAAGGCATTCCCCATTAATAATAATTCCTACATATTCACAGCCTTAAGTTTCAAAAACTTCTTAGCACACTGTGAATAATTTAAGAAAGATGAGATATCCCTGTCTCACTCCCTCCTAAATCAGAATATTCTCACTATTTTCTTTTTTTTGTAGTTTTATTATTCCTGTATTTTTCAGTTTTATTATATAAGAACGGTCTATTTCTTTTAGGAAGGGATTTCACTACTGATAGAGATTATACACAATCAAAAGGTTTCACATAGTTTACAAGTATCATACCTAGTAAATGATCACACTCACATTTTCTTTTAGCAGGTTAAATACTTGTTGAGAGTACCCGCTTGTAAAACCTACCTGCTCTCTTGGTAGATTGAAGTCTAGCGGTATTTCTATTCAGCGCAATATGATCTTTGTATATATTTATTTTATTATTGAGAGTAGACTTATTTGACGGCAACTTTTCAAGACTTTTTGGTTACTCTTTTTATGAATAAATAGGGAGACAAAGTTTTTCTGAGCTGTAGGTATATATGCATTCTTACAAGCATTTTGTGTAAAGTTCAGCGAATTTTACTATTATGAAATCTTTTCCATCTATTATTAAATCTATTGTTATGACATATTTTCCTAATACCATGCCTCCTTTCCTGCCTTTTAATGTTTCTTCACTTTTTCCACTGTTAAATTGGGTACCGGGTCCCGTGTCGTATTATTTCTATTGGCAAAGGAAGTTTTTTAACAATATTTCAGAGTATTGTATAAAAATACTGCTCAATTCTTATCACCCCATCTCTGCTATTAATGCTTCCTCATTCCTCCTTTGAAGCAAATATCTGTTGGTACCCAGTTCCAAGTCTTCTTTTCATGAACTTTATGCGTGTTCCTTTCTTCAGTGTTCGTTATTTGTTTTTTTTTTTTCTGATTGTGTTTATGAATGTAATTATTTTTATCTTATTTATGCTTCTGAGAAGTGTATTTCATCTCTCCAGGGTTTTATTCTCATTCCCAATCTTCCCTCTATTAGTTTTTCATGTTTTCTGATATTTTCCTTAATCTAGTTTGGTAACTTTTCACCAATCTTTTGTGTGAGATCCAGTAAAAATATTATTATTTATTTCTATTTCTTTTAATGCAGCTGGGAGTGCTTGCTTTTAATTACCGAAGTAACACCATCATATTTTTTTCTTAATACAGATGTGCAAATCAACTTGATTGATAATAGTTTTTCTCTTTCTTCCTCTAGACCTAATCAAAAATCACTGCTTACCATTCTGTAGCCACTGGAATTTAACTGGTTTAGGAGTTACATCTTTAACAAAGTCAACTTTTCACCGAGACTATATAAAAAAGGACTATTCCGTTTTTGGTCTCTCCGTTTTGGCTTTTCCATGTCCAATAACTATGCTTTATTTTTTTTATTAAAAAAACAAAAAAAACATGTTCAAAATGTTCACCTTATTTCTTTCCAAAAATTCTAAGACCAAAACAGAAATGTGTGACGTCATTAGGCTATGATGTTTGAGAATTCCCACCCACTTCCTCCCTTCCCTTCTTCCCTGCCACCATTAAAGGTGAATCATGAATGGAAGAGGCAGGAGATAATGTCATTGTTCTATCACGCAGGACAATACCCTAGAAACTGACCAAATATACACATGATCAGCGCCCAAGCCCCGATTCATCCAAGCAAGGACCAAGGAGGGCTAGGCAATGGCTGCTGATGACTCAAAAGATAGACCTATAGACTTCCCAAAAACCACCATCCTTAGCTCACAAGGATGGTGAGGTTGCTGCCACCAAAGGAACTATCGAGTTTAAGCGGGACTTGAACTCCAGTCAGGCGTTCACCAGTAAGGGACGTTACCACATTGGCCACCACAAGACATTGCCTACCCGGTTTTGTTCCACCCTACCTATCTTTATTATTCCTTACTCCCCCTCTCTCTCTCTCTCTCTCTCTCTCTCTCTCTCTCTCTCTCTCTCTCTCGTGCTGTAGTGTCCATGATATAGGAAGCTATGCATACTTGGCATGTGTATGATAATAGATACAGTGATGCCTCAACATATGAAAGTAATCCGTTCAGGATAGGGTTTCGTATGCTGATTTTTTCGTATCCTGAGTCGCGTTTTACATGTAAATTGCCCAACCCGTTCCAAGCCTTACGAAAAGACACCTTTTCTTTCATAAACACGCTAAACTGTAGTAATAAACATGCCATGCAGCCATTTCTATCATTTGATAATTAACCCAGCCGTTAAAAACAGCTTAATCCATTCCAGAAACCACCATGAGATTATTCAATAATGTAGTTATAGCCTAGTTATCCCCTCCAAGCCCTAAGAAAACGGTCCGTTTTCTTTACTACCGTATAAAAGTTACGGTACTGTATGTAGAGCATTTGGATCAGTGAAGGTGTATTGTTACCTGTACACCGAAATTAAGGGTTGATACCCTGAAAAAAAGGTACTGTACTCTCGGCGACGAGTTGGGATCTTGTAAGCTTTTCGTATCCTGAAAATTTTTTCGTATACTGGGGCATAAAAATCTTTGTATTGCTTTTCGTACCCTGAATTTTTCGTAAGCAGAAACTTTCGTATCCAGAGGTATCACTGTAAATCTAAAGTATACAATGTGAATTGTCGGATCGTTTATACAAAAACAATTGTAAGTTATTTGACCGTTAGTATTATATAGAAAACCGGGCAGAATTCTTCAACAGTAACCCAAGAATTACTTTTAGACAATGCATTTAAACATTTGTCATTTCTTAAAACAGCTGTGCAATAAGTTTTATATATTTGTTTGTTTTGTTATCTAGTAGTGTCGAAAAGGGGACTATGAAAGAAGTACGACAATTTCGTTACGACAGTGATATGTACAAATATAGTTTTTCTGACCTTTCCTCCGGCTTAGGGAAATTTTTTATACTTACACACACACACATACACACACACACACACACACACAAACACAGACACACACACACACACACACATATATATATATATATATATATATATATATATATATATATATATATATATATATATATATATATATATATATATATATATATATAGCATATATATATATATATACATATATATATATATATATATATATATATATATATATATATATATATATATATATATATATAATATATATATATATATATATATATTGAAGGATAAAGCAAGGAAAACCTTATTACTACGATAAAAGGGGGAATGAAATCATCACAATTATGTTATTATAATGAATTGATGAAATATTTCAAGACCATAGAAATTGTTATTGATACTGGTAGAATATATAAACAAGGCTGGTGATAACAGTTAAGGCGAGTTAAAGGGTGTGTAAGAAAGGATAGGAAGTATGAGGAAAGGACAATTCCTTGCATAAATATGCTTAACAAAATTATCTAATTAAATTTCGTACGTAATTGGTTGATTACTTAAAAGGGTTCTTAGATATGTGAGATAAGGGTTCACCAAGAAATGAAAGAGAGTTGCTATTAACAATTTAGGTCGTAATTGTAGGATTACCTAATTCGCTATATATCATAAGGAATTTTTTTTTTTTTTTTTTTTTTTTTTTTTGTGAATGGAAGGTTCCATATAAATTGGTGACTGTAAGGACAGTTGAGCTTATTTTCAACTCATATACAAAGACAATTGAATAGATTTCATCAGATGGTGAAAATGAATAATCGAAGCAAACATATACATTCTCCTTATACAATGAGCATATTATAAATCTCCAAATTTCTAGCTTAGACTTTGCATACCTCTCTCCTAAATGCTAACACCCTCTTACTTAGGAAAACAGATTGAGTAGGTGCTGGAACGGACAAGACTCCTATTCTCTATATAACCTTAAGATACCATTCAAGTTACGATATTTTTTTCGTCTGCTCTTTAGTATGGATAAAAAAAATGACGTTTAGTAACTAAAATACCAATGGTTTATCTGATGCAGTAAATAATTTTCAACGGTTCAAGAACAATTAGATGGATTATATTTCCGGTGCTGAGCTTTTCAGGAAGGAAAAAAATAAAACTTTTGTTTTATATGGGACTTTGAGATAGTAGATTACTCGTTACACTGACTGTTTAGAAGGGGCAAGTAACCGTCCAACACAAGAAAGTAACTAAAGCCCTATGACCTGCAAAATAGGACAGATACCTTTTTAAAACATAATAATAATAATAATAATAATAATAATAATAATAATAATAATAATAATAATAATAATAATAATAATAATAATATAGGGAAAAGGTAATCACTTTCTCATAATATCATATATGGAGGTTATTCCCTTTCCTGGTGTTGTAAATGGATTCTGTATCGAGTCAGTAAAATTTTAATATTTTTCAATGTATTTACATAAGAATGTAGGAAACTATCTCCGTTATATTACTGTATCCATTTCTAAATATTGTAAATATAATCATGCATAATGAAAACAGGATATACACATATATACTTTTCCTAACATTAATATAAAAAAAGGGTCTCTACAATAAGTTTCTGTTCATAATTCGATAATGTTTATCCCATAGGCTTCACAATGATGACAACGGGCGAAAAGTTGACATTTTGTATTCTAAAAATAAATTTGAATGTTGAAATGTAGTGTGGGATTATTTTACTGGATACAGCTACAGCAGGAAGGATTAGAGTGAGTGGACTTTTGCTTGAATCAGGGAACAGTCTCGAAAGACATACCATGATAAAAATATCCATATTTTAATCTTAATGCTCAGTACATTTCTAATAAAATGAGTGTGGGCGAAAAGACGCAGGGTTCATTATGAACTAGTTTATTAAAATTTAATAAACGAACATATCAAATCACATTTATAAAATTTATATAATGGGGATATGTGTAAAAGCGGAAAGAAAAACAGTCAACAGAAAATATTGTTTCATCTACTAGGAAACAAATTTTCCACTTCAATAGAATTATAAATAATAATGATATAGTCTGTATACTGTTTACATACACTAGCGTAAAAAACGCTTGGCACAAGTGTCCGTATTATGCTATAGATTACCGACGTCAATGGAACAGTTCGTAAGGACAATTTCGTGCCCTATCGCTCAGCGTGTAGTAACATACAGTGACTAAACGCGCACCCTCTTAATTAATCGTCCCAAATTAATTACACTGTTCCTCGCAGACTTAAAACAGAAGGTTAAAGAATTCTACCTGCTGCTACCACAGATCTCATAAGTTGCTCCACTTGCTTTTCATAGTGCATAGAAAACGCCTTGGATGACTAACAGCCGGTGTGCAAACAAGGGTGTTCAAAGTCCATATAATTAAAGAAATTTTATGGAGGAGGCAACTTTCCTCAGATCATGACTAACGGTTGTACTGTCTGGATCCGTTCTGCGAATAAAACGGGTGAATTTCGTCCTTAGTTATAGATAACTTTGAACCCAGGGTTTCTCTTCTGAACAGCTGTCCTCCCATAAAGTCTGAAGTTCTATGAAGATAGACCTTTAGGCACTCCACTGGACATAGAGTTGCATCTTCCTCCAGAGGGCAGATTCTCTAGGGACCCCACCTGTTGGTGGGTAGCTTGTTCCTGGTAAGAAACGTTGGGTCTGGAAATAGAATCAATTCTCCCTCCAAGAACTGGACGTGGCCTTCTTCTGTAGAGCCACTATTCACTAACTCTGGTCCCAAAGGCGAGTACAAACAGAAATATGACTTAAATTCAAAACCTTCTAAGCCCATTCCTCATTGTTCATTATTTATACACAATGAGGAATCATATGTAATGACCAAGCAAATGGTCTTTGGAAGCGCTGAAGGGCTAGTTCATTAAGAACATCGTTAGAAAGGTCGACCTGTAAGGCATATGGTATCTGATTTGTCAAGGCAGGCTTGAACAATAGAATTGTGTAGGCTGCTAAACCTTGCTCATGAAGTAGAATGAAGAATGATAAATAGGAATCTGTCGGGGTTTCTTTCAGTTTCTTCACCTTGACAAAGGATAGCTATTTCTTCCCTGAAGCCTCATAATGTCTTCTGGTTTCCTCCAAAAGTCTAAACCGACTTTTAAACACCGAATCTTTTTCTCATCGTTAAGGAGTAAAAATCATGAGATGTAGGTTCCGTGTTTTCTGTGATGGAGCGAAGGCAGTCGACTTCTGTACTCGCTGAGACAGGGATGGATCCGGTAGCAGAACGAATTTTAATCGTAGTTCCAATGCCAGAGGGAACCACATGCTATTTGGCCACTTGTCGCCACTATTGCAGCTTTCCCTTTGAAGGATCTCAGCATATCGAGGACCTTCAAAAGGAGGTGTGCGGAGGGAACAGATAGATACAGGACCATCTGATCCAGCCCGGGGACATAGCGTCCACAGCCTCCGCTAACGGATCCTCGTAAGGAGACATGTAACGAACTATTTTCTTGTTGTCTTTCGTCGCAGACAGGGCTATCTGCAACTCTGGGACTTGACTCGAGATGAAGGAGAACGATCCTGTGTCAAGGGACCATTCTGACTCTATAGGTGTAAACCTAGATAGAGCGTCCGCTGTCACATTGCGGAACTCTTGAATGTGAACTGCTGACAGGTGCCATTTCTTCGTGTTTGATGCATATTTTCTCCAGCCTCCTGTTGCATCCTTAAGCTGTGCTCTTAGCACTGAATCTGTTATCGAAGCAAACTGTAGAGAGCCCAGCACTCTCTCCTGTTCGCGTCTTGATATCCGTTAGATTTCAATAGTCTCTTGACAGATCCTGCTATTTCTTTCCTCTTCTTACCAGGAATGGAAAGTCGATGTGACTCCAAATTCCAGTGGATTCCCAACCACTGAAACTTTTGAGCTGGAGAAAGTCGAGACTTTTTGATGTTGATCTTGAATCCCAGATGTTCCAGGAACTGAATCACTATCTTAGAAGCTTGCATGCATACTGTCCTGGATGCTGCCCATACCAGCCAGTCGTCCAAGTAGGCTACTACTTGGACCCCTTTTAGGCATAACTGATGGACGGCTGCTTTCGCGAGCTTCGTGAAAATCCTTGGGGCTATGTTTAGCCCGAAAGGCATGGTTCTGAAGGCGTAAAGTTATCAAAGTAACTTGAAGCCTAGGTAGGGGGAGAGGTGACGAATAATTGGAACGTGCCAATAAGCGTCAGACAAGTCTATAGACACAGCATATGCCCAGAATGACACTGAGTTTTTCTGAGTCCTCCTTTGGAACACAAAACAGCCTTCCTTGGAATTTGATGGACTTAGACTTTCGGATTACTCTTTTGACTAAGAGCTCTCGGACATATTCTTCCAGAGCGGGGGTTGAGTGTTGGAAGAATTGAGGAAATTGAGGTGGAGGACTGCTCCAGCTCCAATCTAGTCCATTCTTATTTAGGCTGGGGGCCCAGGAATCGAAGGTCCGGCGATCCCTAAAAAGCTGTAATCTCCCTCCTAGGCTACCTAGCCTGGGCGCTTTAGTATACTTTCATACATTATCCCCGTTTACCCTCGTGTATCGTTTTATCAATTCAACAGGAGAGAGTATATCTCCTAAATTACTTATATAACTCGATACTCGTCTCCTGTGGTGATTTAAGGGTAATCCCTCCTTCCTTCTGAGTGTCGCCATAGGCCACTACTATATCTTGGTCTCGCCATGGAGTAGTACACTCTGACTTGACTAGGCTAATGTTTCCTGTCTTCCACCCTTGCCGGTGAGTATCCCGGCTTGGGTTTTCGACAGTACCTCAGAATATTCAGTCTTTAAGCCGGCGGCTGAGCTGCAGAGTGAGTAGTCACCCCCCTGCCCGCTTATAGTTGCCGGTGTAGGAGATTTAGCCTCCCTAAGCCCCACCTGAAATGGTAGTATAATGCCACCACCTTCTCCACTGCATTCTAGAAGGCAAGTCTTGTTTCGACAGACCCTAGGCTGAAGAATAGATATTTTTCTGCCACCTAGGATGGCGCCGATATTGAGACTAAGTTTCACCCCTCTTGGAAATGACGGCAATCCTGCCGCCTTCTCCTAACACTACATACAAGACCCTTTCCCTACCCCTCTCCGTCGCTTAGCGATAGCCTAGCTATCGAAACTCTGTGGCCGTCGTTCTACATTCTCCCCGCCTGAGGGGTAGATAGTAGTGCCGGCCGTGTTCCTACATAGGCGGCTTGATAGCCGCTCCAACTTTCCCCTACGGACGCAAGGGTCTGGGAAAGGTTGTGCCGACTATGACGGCTGCCGGTGGGAGATCCCTTTTGCCCTTGAGTGTTCTTCAGTCCTCCCTTGGACTGCCCTCCACATACCTGAAACCGGAAGTGCCGGCAACATATCTTGTGGCTGGGTGGAAGCTTGAATGATTCATTCTCCCCTTCCATTTGAGCCCTCATTCTAGAGGAAGGCAGTAAGGTTATATACCTACACCCTTATTTTCTGTACATACATTAATAAGGCAGCCCTTCATTCCATGCTTTCTCTCTTTCTGTCGGCTAGTGCCGCCAGGTACTAACTCAGCCGGCGGCATGCCGGCTGGACCGGTGCCGTCAGGTACTAACCCATGGACTGGTGCCGCCAGGTACTAGCCTAGCCGGCAGCATGCCGGCTGAGCTAGAGTATATGTTTATACAGTAGCCAGTGTATTTGCCGTATAGTATATACTGATGACAGAAAACTATAGTATAGATTATACCATAGTTTATTTTTCAGACATACCCTGTGTATCCTTTCACAGTCTATTGTTGAGACCAATTCTATATTGAAGTAAAGTATTCCTTCAATACACTGATTGTAATCAGTGTTATAACTTACCCCACAATATCAAAACCTTTTGAGAAGGGTTAGCGTTAGTATACACTAATTTTATCCCCAGAGGTTAGAACCCTTTTCTTTTGAGTTCCCGTAATAAGGAAATTCCAACATTAATATTGGTGGAGGTCACAGCAATTGGCTGGATAGGAGACACAAGTATGTGTCTTTAATATATCCTTTCTAGCTTACTATCCTAAGCTATAATGGTTCAACTATTAATATATTGCATAACCTGTTTATCAAGAGTGATAAAGAATCGCAAACTCAGTTATTTTTCCGTTCTTTACAGGAGGAGCCCAAAATGAAGTGCAAGGTGATCTTCTGTAACCACAGGAGTAGGAACTTCTGTGGTCACACCATGTGCAGGTCTCATGCCACCTGCACCATTACTGCCGAAACCTTGCAGTACTGGGACCCCCAGAACAGCAAAGTCTGCTTGGCCTTGGTGGCCAAAGGTTTCAACGACCCCAAGTTAACGGAGTCGAGGGATGCAGCACGAAAAAAGCTGCGCAAGTGGGTATAAGGGATCCAAAAGAACTCTCCGGGACCCTACCTATCTAAAGACCGGATGAGTAACTTGCTGTTCCTTAAGGCGAATAGTGAAGTTGTCGTGCCTCAAACACGACCCGGACCTTCCAGCATCCAGATTGCAATCGAGACGAATGTTAGTGAGGCGTTGCAAGGCATGGACATCCACCAGGAGGAAAGGATGTCTGAAGTGTCTACGGACACTGAGAAGGATCTTATTAGGGATGATCCCGAGGAGGAGTCTACTCTGCCTCCCGAAGAAGAAGAAAAAGAAGTCGAGTCAGAATCCCTTCCGTCTGTGCCGGCACTGGAGCCGACACCTTCTATGTTTTCTGCTCTTACCCCTCCATTGGACAAAATGATCCTAGCAGTTTTGGCTTATATCACTGCGCTGATGGAGAATATTTGCAAACAAGGCGACGCAAGGGAAGCGAAGCCTCAAAAAGAGCTCTGTGAAGCTCGGATCATCGCCTCCCAAGGGTCATTCAAGCGACTCAGAGTCCAAGACCTCCCACCCAGCTCCGAGACTAATCCCTGGAGGTACACGGAGTATATGCCGATTACCAATGGCAAGCTCTACATCTCTGAGAAGATGGGAGCCGTCCCTTTAGGTGACATCCTGTTCTGGCCGAGCTTCAATGCTTACCCGGACTGCTTCATTTGACTGAAGTATTTCTAGCGCCAAAAGTGGAAACGGAACCGAAGGAGGTCATGGTTTTCAACCACGACAAGGCACAGGCTCTCTTGTCGAGCAGCCTGAAGAAGACAGGCTACACAAACTCGAAAGTGTCCGCCTTGAGCAAGAAACACCTTACCTTTCTTGCTCCTGCTTCAATACATTTCCCCTTTACGGCAAAGGCACTTAAAGCTTTTCCCAAGGCAGTGGAGGCAGGCAAACCATGCCCTGCACTAGAGGAATGTAGGCCTCTGTCGTTAGCCCTGCCCATGGAAGACAAGGAATGGAAGGAAGTTCTCCTCACCTTCTCAGAGAGGATGTTGGATGCAGATATCGCGGGACGGCAGTTCAGCGAAAATCTCCCTAAACTATCAGACTTTCTCTTGCGCAGGGAGCAAAAGACGAAGGAGAGACTTGCAGCATCCCTATCCCACCAGAACTGCATGGAGATGTGTGCAGGCCATAAAAGCACCCCAGACTTGCTCATGGTTCTGGCCATAATGCATATGGCCACCCTAGTGAAGAACCTGTACGCTTTCATGAAGGCTAGGAGAACCTGTAGAGAGTTCGTGTTTGCTGCAGCAACAGTAAAACACGAACCTAGGAAGCTGATATTTTCCAACATCTGGGGTAAAGACCTCTTCCCGAATGAAGTGGTCAAAGAGGTAGTCGAGAAAGCAGCCACGGAGAAAAGGAACCTTCTCCAGAACTGGGGCATCTCGTCAAAAAGGAAGTCTTCCCGGGCTCGGGTCCCCAACCTAAAAGGAAGGCGAAGAAGCCTAGACTACCCTATCGGCCTGCCCAGCAACATCCTACAGTCACCATGACCGCGGTTCCCTAAGTGGTTGCTCAAGCACAGACCACATTACAAGTGATGCCTCATCAGCTGGTTGCCCAGTCACCAACGTTCAACCCTGGGTTTGAGAGGCAAACAACTACCTTTCGTCCGAAAGGTAGAGGCTCCCAACAGGGCTCCTTAAGACATCCCGCATAAGGCAGGGGAGGACGCGGTCAAGGGGGTAAACCCTTCGAGCAGGAGGGAGGCTCCAACACTTTCAGGATCGTTGGACCTTCGATCTCTGGTCCCACAGCTTAATCAAGAATGGACTAGGATGGAGATGGAACAAGTCTCCACCATCATTTCCTCAATTCTTCCAACACTCCAACCCCTTATTGGAAGAACATAACTTAAGAACTCTTGAGCAAACAGGTTATAAGGAAAGCAAAGTCCAACAAATTCCAGGGAAGGTTTTTTTGTGTTCCCAAGAAGGAAGGATTCAGACAAACTCAGAGCCATTCTGGACTTGTTGCCACTCAACAAGTTTATCGAGAACAGCAAGTTCAGGGTGTTAACCCTTCAAAACATAAGGACCCTGTTACCCAAAGGAGCGTACACAGTCTCAATAGAACTGTCAGATGCATACTGGCACCTCCCAGTCAGCCGCCCCCTCTACTCCTACCTAGGAACCTAGGATTCAAATTACAGAAGAAAAAGTATGTCTTCAGAGCCATGCTCTTTGGACTAAACATAGCTCCAATGATCTTCACGAAACTTGCAGATGCAGTCGTTCAACAACTACGCATAGAAGGTGTTCAGGTAGCAGCGTACCTGGACAACTGGCTGGTGTGGGCAGCATCCAAGACGGCTTGTCTGCAAGCATCTAGGAAAGGGATCCAGTTCCTGGAACATCTGGGATTCAAGATCAACGTCAAGAAGTCTCGACTCTCTCCAGCTCAAGAGTTTCAATGTCTGGGATTCCATTGGAACTTGAAATCACACAGCCTCTCCATTCCCCCAGGGAAGAGGAGAGAGATCGTGGAGTCTGTCGAAAGACTACTGAAATCCGACAAGATCTCAAGACGCCAACAGGAAAGAGTACTGGGCTCTCTCCAGTTTGCAGTAGTAACAGACCCAGTGCTAAGAGCACAGCTGAAAGATGCGTCAGGAGTCTGGAGAAGATACACATCAAATGCTCGAAGAGATCTACAAAGACCTTACCACGATCTCTTCTCAAGCCGTGGTCGAAGGTCAAAAGCCTAGCGAGGACCGTGCCATTTCAACCACCTCCACCATCGGTGACCATCCACACGGATGCCTCGACAGAAGGATTGGGAGGTCAGTCTCAATAGAACTGTCAGATGCTTACTGGCACCTCCCAGTCAGCCGCCCCCTCTACTCCTACCTAGGATTCAAGTTACAGAAGAAAAAGTATGTCTTTAGAGCCATGCCCTTCGGACTAAACATAGCTCCAAGGATCTTCATAAAACTTGCAAACGCAGTCGTTCAACAACCATGCCTAGAAGGTGTTCAGGTAGCAGCGTACCTGGACATCTGGCTGGTGTGGGCAGCATCCAAGACGGCTTGTCTGCAAGCATCTAGGAAAGGGATCCAGTTCCTGGAACATCTGGGGTTCAAGATAAACGTCAAGAAGTCTCGACTCTCTCCAGCTCAAGAGTTTCAATGTCTGGGATTCCATTGGAACTTGAAATCACTCAGCCTCTCCATTCCCCCAGGGAAGAGGAGACAGATCGCGGAGTCTGTCGAAAGACTACAGAAATCCGACAGGATCTCAAGACGCCAACAGGAAAGAGTACTGGGCTCTCTCCAGTTTGCAGCAGTAACAGACCCAGTGCTAAGAGCACAGCTGAAAGATGCGTCAGGAGTCTGGAGAATATACACATCAAATGCTCGAAGATATCTACAAGGATCTTACTACGATTACTTCTCAACCCGTGGTCGAAGGTCAAGAGCCTAACGAGTACCGTGCCGTTTCAACCACCTCCTCCATCGGTGACCATCCATTCGGATGCCTCGACGTAAGGATGGGGAGGTCACTCCCATCAAAGGAAAGCCCAAGGGACTTGATCATCCCTGTTCAAGACCTTTCAATTCACGTCCTCTTGACGTTGAAAAAACTCTCCCCTCGTAGATCAGCCCACATCAGGCTGGTCTTGAACAGCGAAGTGATAGTGAGATATCTGAACCGACAAGGCTCGGGATCACCACACATTAACCATGTGATATTAGCCATCCTTGGTTTAGCGAAAAAGAAGAGATGGAACTCATCAGCAGTTCACCTACAAGGGTTACGCAATGTTACAGCAATGCTCTATCCAGGCTAAAGCCGATAGAGTCAGAATGGTTCCTAGACGCAGACTCATTCTCCTTCTTCTTGGAACAAGTCCCGGATCTGCAGATCGACCTCTTCACGACAAGCGACAACAGGAAATTACCTCGATATGTAGCACCATACAAGGACCCTCTGGGGGAGGTGACGGACGCCATGTCCCTCGATTGGAACGAATGGACCTGGATTTACCTGTTCCCTACAACCAATCTCCTACTGAAGGTCCTCAACAAGCTGAGATCCTTCAAGGAAACAACAGCTCTAGTGGCCCCCAAGTGGCGCAAGAGCAACTGGTTCCCTCTTGTGATGGAAATGAAGCTGAGGCTGGTCCCACTAAAGAACCCAGCTCTATCTCATCTGGTTCAAAAGTCGACTGTCTTCGCTTCATCACAGAGAACCCAAAATCTTCATCTCATGATTTTTTCGCCTTAGCAGTTAAGAAAATATATGGGATCTCAAAAGGCAGCATAGACTTCTTAGAAGAATACAAGTCAAAGTCAACCAGAAGACAATACGAATCGTCTTGTAAAAAGTGGGTTGGTTTCGTTAAAGCAAAAAGGCCGAAAGAAATCTCAATAGACTTTTGTCTCTCCTTCTTCATCCACCTTCATGAACAAGGCTTGATTGCCAACACAATAACTATGTGTAAGTTAGCCTTGTCTAGACCCCTTCTATACGCCTTCTAAGTGAACCTGACGAACGAAATCCTTAACAAGATCCCGAAGGCATGCGCTAGACATAGGCCTTCAGCCCCTCCGAAGCCCATTTCTTGGTCCCTGGACAAGGTTCTACACTATGCTTCAACCTTGAACAATGAAGATTGTTCTCTTAAGGATCTAACCCAAAAACTTATTTTCCTGTTCGCTATAGCCTCAAGGGCAAGAGTTAGTGAAATAGTAGCCCTATCAAGAGATGAGGGCCATATTTAGTTCACAGAAGCAGGGGAACTGAATCTCTTTCCTGATCCTACCTTTCTTGCCAAGAACGAGCTACCCACCAAAAGATGGGGTCCCTGGAGAATCTGCCCTCTGAAGGAAGATGTCTCTCTTTGTCCAGTAGAATATGTAAAGGTCTATCTTCGAAGAACTTTGTTTTATCCATAAAACAACTGAGGGCGAAGCTCACCTACTTCATTCGCAGAGCGAATCCTGACAGTACACCCGCAGGTCATGATCAAAGAAAAATTGTTTCCTCACTGAACCTTTTTCAGTATATGGACTTCGAGTGTCTTTGCTCATATACTGGCTGGAAGTCATCCAGAGTGTTTTATAAACATTATGCGAAGCAAGTGCAATAACTTAAGCATTACATGGTGGCAGCAGGTAGTGTAGTAAAACCTATTGTCTAGTGCTGCGATGAACAGTGAATTGATTGGGACCATCAATTCGGGTGAAAAGGTGTTGACACCTTCCAGTGCAATATCTTTTATGTCGGTGTCACCATGGTGACACTAGGACTGTTCAAATTTCTAGGTGCATAATTATACAGATGACACTTGTGCCATGTGTACATTGTACACAGTGTTGATAGTATCCAACATTTAGAGAATATTATATTGATAAAATTTTCAAATTTTCAATTTTATAGTGACATTAATCCTTTTCTTTCCTTTCAGGTCGAAAAAGTTTATCTTTATATGTTATATGTATAATTCTCTTTTACATTTTACACTTGTTATCCCATTTATTCATTTAGCTTAAATAAATAAATGGGAGAATTCAATTGCGTCTTATTTTGCCCTGCAAATAACACAGTAAAATATAGCTAGAGTTCCTTTATTTATTTCCCTAAGTAAACCTTATATTATTGTATTAATAGAAACAAATAGATATAGTTGATACTTATAGTTGTTCCTACAATATATACAAACCTTGAGACCTTTTTACTGTCTAGCATGACACTTCCCTGCAGGGGACAGGAAGCCCTAACATTGTTCCATGATTATTGGTAATGACGTATAACGATAACGTCATAATTTTCAATGGTCAGGATGACCATATAAAATTGTACCAAGATTGAAGCACTTATACAAATCCACATATACAGTACTTTCAAGTAATTCTCTGGTAAACTTCCATCATGACGACATTAGCTATGATAAGCAGCTCTTCTAGCAGAATGACACTCCAAAATCAAACCATTGTTCTCTAGTCTTGGGTAGTGCCATAGCCTCTGTACCAAGGTCTTCCACTGTCTTGGATTAGAGTTCTCTTGCTTGAGGGTACACTCGGGCACTCTGTTCTATCTGGTTTCTCTTCCTCTTGTTTGGTTAAAGTTTTTATTGTTTACATAGGATATATTTATTTTAATGTAGTTACTGTTCTTTAAATATTTTATTTTCCTTGTTTCCTTTCCTCACTGGGCTATTTTCCCTGTTGGGGCACCTGGGCTTATAGCATCCTGCTTTTCCAACTAGGGTTTAGGTTAGCATTTAATAATAATAATGATAATAATAATAATAATAATAATAATAATAATGGCTTGAGCCCAAAAAAACGGATTTTGAAGCAAAGTGAAAAATCAATTTTATGGTGAGATGGTCATGTCGTCCTTTTTTTAAAAAAATCCCTCCCAAAACTACTATATCTGTAGCACCATGCTCAATGCTACAAGGAATGAGCGCCATCTTGGAGCCTTGTAATAGTACGGGAGGAAGGGTAACCTAGATAACGGCTCCCCATCAGTTTCGGCACTCTTCCCCACGGAAGTGAAAACGCTATTTGGGGTGAAGATTGCCATGTGTCATATCAAGATATACGTCCCCTGATATTTTGGGATATCCTTAAGAGAAATTTTAAGGATACTCGCGCCAGGAGTTAGAATTCTGGAGACCTATGGTCAACTCTCTGGGAGTATCACTATAGCTAAATATCCCTTAGAAAGCTGCCTAAAGGAATCTTCCATCAGGACGACATGGCCATCTCACCCTAAAATTGATTTCTCGCTTCGCTTCAAAATCCGTTTTCCACTTCTTTTCTAGCTTACTATCCTACGCTATGATAAATAATAGTAAAGCATACTATTTACGCATGTGTATTTTTTTCAGTGAGATAAATTACCCTAAACTCATTTCACTCTTTCTTTCCTTACAGGAAGAAGCTAAGGTGAAGTGTGCAGTCCTGTTCTGCAACCCCAAAAGTAGGGACTTTTGTGGCCACAAGATGTGCATGTCTCATGCACCCTGCTGCATCGTACCCGGATCCCTGAGGTACTGGGACCCGTATTTTAAACATATATTATATCAATTATATAAACATATAGTACTCATTCACCCTTTTCTCTCCCTTACAGGAGGAGTCAATGGCGAAGTGTACAATTATATTCTGCAACCACAAGAGTAAGGACTTTTGTGGATATATGATGTACAGGTTTTATGCCCCTGCTGCATCGTATCTGGATCCCTGAGGTTCTGGGACCTGAAGGGTCGCTCCAATCGCCTGACCTTGCTGACCGACGACTTTGTAAAAGATATCCTGGACACTACGGTGTGAAGGGATATAGCAAGGGAAACCCACCAAAGGTGAGTGTGAGGCTTCCAGAAGAACTCTCCGGGACCCTACCTACCTAACAGGTCTTTGTAATGCCTACTGTTCCATAAGGCTCAATCGAATACGTTTGTGCCTCAGGCACAGGTCCATCATCCTTCTATCCAACGGACAGTGAACACGGATATCACCAGACACTGCAAAGTTTAGACATCCACCAAGATAGGATGTCAGAGGTGTCCACTGACACCGAACAGGACCTACTGCTAGAAGACCCTAAATAAGGAGTCGTTCAACCACCCACGGAGGAAGAAGGATCCGTTTTGTTGGTGACTGAGTTCCCTCAGCTCACTGTGCCGGGCATATCAACTTATGCCCTCAACCTCTTCATCCCCAACTCCCCAACTGGCTAGACAGGTCGGCAGGAGTGAAACGCTCCTAGACTCGATCCAGCAGACGCTGACACGGCTCTAGAAGAAATGAAAGGAGAATAAGTAAGATCTCATAGAGATGAAGAGAGAGGTACAGTGAAGGAATCGCCCTGGTGCTTCCAGGGGCTCTGCTAAGCCACTTAAAATATCTGACCTCCCTCACTGCTCCGAACCAATTCCTGGAGGTAGACTGAACACATGCCCATGATGAATGGGAAGCTTTATATCTCCTAGAAGTTGGGGTTTAGTCCCTTTGAAGAGTTTCAACTCTGGCCCAGCTTTCAGCGTACCCAGATTGCTAAAGTGGCCGGATATACTAAGTTCAAAGTCTCAGCATTAAGCAAGAAGCATCCAACCTTTATTGCTCCTTCCTCTTGAACCTTCCCCCTTTTGGGGAAAGCCCTAGACTGTATCATGAGAACAGTCGAAGAGCGAAAACCTTGCCCAATCCTAGAGAAATATAAACCATTATCTCTAACTATGCCAACCTGCAAGGGGAAGTGGAAAGTGGTACATCTAATCTTCTCCATCTTGAGGCTGGATCTGGAGACAACCGGCTAGCAGTTTAATGAGAACCTTCTAAAGTTGCTAAACCTTCCTTTGAGAAGCGAACAGGAGATGAAAGATAGTCTTATCGCTTCCTTGTTTCTTCAGAACTGCTTAGAAATGTGTGCAGGACTTTAGTAACGCCCCAGAAAACTGATTTCATCATGTATCTGGGGCCTAGACACCTTCCCACAGGAAGTGGTCCAAGAAGTCATTACCAAAGCTACTGTGGAGAGTAAGAACATGCTCAAAAGTGGGGCATGTCCTCAAAGAGGAAATCATCATTAGAACTGCACAATTTCCGACCGTGACCATGACCACGGTCAAATGGTAGACCAGTTGTAAACTACCCTCCAGATGGTCTCTCATCAGCTGGTACCCAGTTACCTGTACTTAATCCAGGCTTTGAAAGGCACTCAACCACTTTTCGGTAATACAAAGGTAAGGGCCCCAAAAGAGGATCCTCCAGAAATCCGCCAAGGGTTGAGGAGGACGTTGTCACGGAAACATATCCTCAGGAACTTCTAACAATAAGGGGTTCCAGGTAAGAGGTAGACTTTCCACTTTCAGGATCATTGGACCTTCGATCCTTGGGTCCACAGCCTAATTACGAATGTACTTGTTTGGAAATGGAACAAAATCCACCTTTCCAAAAATTCTTCCAACATTTCCAGCTTATTGGAAGAATATACCTCAAAACTCTTGATCCAAAGGTAAGGAGGAAAGCGAAGTTCATCTAAATTCAGGAAGGCTGTTTTGCGTCCCCAAGAAAGACTCGGACAACCCAGAGTCATTCAAGACTTGCCTTCACTCAACAAGTTCATCGAGAACAATTTCCGGATGTTTACAGCGCAACACACAAGGACCCTTCTAGCAAAAGGGGTGTATACATTCTCAATAGACCGTGCAGTTGCTTACTGGCACCTACCAGTCAGTCTCCCCCTCTCCTCTTACCTAGGATTCAGGATACAGAAGACAAAATTTGTCTTCGCAGTCATGCCATTTGGACTGAACGTAGCCCCAACGGCATTCACAATGCTAACGGACACAATCGTCCAGCAACTACGCTCTGAAGGAGTACAGGTAATGGCATAACTGGTTGATTGGCGGGTGCGGGCAGCATCCAAGGCTACTTGTCTGCAAGCGGCCGGAAGGGTAATTCAGTTACTGGAACACCTGTGTCTCAAGATCAATCCCTAGAACTCTCGCCTTTCTCCAGCTCACTAGTTTCAATAGTTAGAAATCCATAGGAATTTGCAGAAGAGGAGAGAAATAGCGGCATCTGTCGAGAGACTAATCCAACACAAGAGGATTTTAAAATGCCAACAGGAAAGAGCACTGGGCTCTCTCCGGTAGTGACAGACCCGATGCTAGAAGCACAGCCAAAGGATGCGCCAGGAGTCTGGAGAAGATACGCATCAAACGCTCGAAGAGATCAACAATGTTGACACTGACCCGATTGTGCATGCCATTGAGGCCGTGGTCAACGAATAAGAGCCTAGCACAGACAATTTTCTTGCAACCACCACAAACATAAGTGGTGATATGCATCAGCATCTTGGAGGCTATGACAGTCCTCCTGTCGTTGAGGAGACTATCCCCTCGCAGAACAGTCTACATCAGATTGTCTTTCAATAACGAGGTGATAGTAATATGTCTAATTGACAAAGTTCAAGTTCATCTCACATCAAGTACATGATGTTAGCCATCTTCCGCCTGGCAAGGAAGAGAAGATGGCATTTATCAAGTAGTTCACCTTCAAAAGTTCCGCGATGTGACGGCGGATGCTCTATCCGGACGAAAGCCAATAGAGACAGAATGGTCCCTAGACGTAGACTCATTCTCCTTTATTTTCGATAAAGTCCCAGAACTGCAGATCGACCTATTCACAACGAGCGATAATAAGAAACTACCTCGTTATGTAGCACGTTACGAGAATCTTATGCGGAAGCAATAGACGTCAAGTCTCTCGACTGGAATGGATGGAATCAAACTTATGTGTCTCCACCAACCAATATCCGGCTAGTTCTAGTTTACGTAGATGTTCTTCTAAGGTATTGGAAAAGATTACAAGGTCGTCCATATTGACATGCAATATATCCCCTAACAGGTCTCCAAACACTATGTTAATCATTCTTGTAAATGTTATGGGAGCACAACGTAAACCAAAGGGCATACGTAAAAATTCATAATGTCCCCTGGCTGTGCTGAAGGCTGTGTATGGGATACTATTTTCTTCTAAAGATATGTGGTGAAAGCCTTTAAGTAAGTCCAAACTGGTAAATATTTATTCTGACCTAACAAAGATAAAATATCGTCAGTACATGGCACTGAGAATCAATCAGGGATCGTTTCCTCATTCAAGCGACGGAAATCTACGCAGATACTTAATGTTCGATCTTTTTTCTGTACAACTAATAATGGAAAATTATAAGGGCTGTTCGATTTCCTAATGACTCCTTCTTGTAGCATTTATCTCATTTTGGAATTTCCTAGGGAGTTTGTACGAGGGTACATGGATAATTTTCTGCTTGTCCTTTAACCTTATTTGATGTTCTATGACCTCTGTCTTTCATAAGGATCCATCCGTAGTGGAAAAAACATCACGATATTTAGTTAAAAGTCCAAAAAATTTCTGCTGAATTTCTTCTTCTTGAATGTCTTTACTGATTTTATTTTTAATAGATTGCAAAAGGGATTCATCCACAACTGATTGAACGTGATTGATTTCAGCGACGGTAAGAATACGATGCTTATAAACTTCTACATCCAAGATATGTTGATTTTTGTGAATTACTAAAGTGGTATTTAAATGATTACAGACTTCAATATTACATTGTTGATGTGAGCCAATTGTATAAATAGCTTGTGTGACGGACAATCCGTTAGTTTTCAAAGTATCGGAAAGGATTATTATTTCAGATCCTGGTAACGTTTCCTTTATTTGCACTATTAAATTTAAAGGTACGTTTTGCTCGATAGATTGCGTGCAAGATGATATTACGCGTGAACGAGAATTTTATTGGGTCGCCTATATTATTTCTTTATTAGTGAGACAAGTTATTGGTTCTTCAAAGTACGTCACTCTTTTATTTGTCCTCTCCTTTTTATCCTAAACTGATTTTAAGGTATTAGAAGACTCATAGAATTTTCCTTTGATATACACGCCGTGCTTGGCAGGGGCTAAGATACTGTTTTGATTACCCATAGACGGATATCCTATAATTACAGCTGGATACATATCAATGTTTTGTACAACAACAAAGGTATCGGCAAACGTGCGCTTACCGACCTTGAACTGAACATGAGTTACACCTATTACATTTATTTCATTATTTCCTATACCCGAGAGCCTTACTCCGGACTTCTCTATAGGGAAGTTCGAAAACAACAAATGAGGTGTCCTCAAATCCATAATATTACGTGGACTACCAGAGTAAAAAAATAATGTAAAGGATCGGTGTTCTAAATTTATAGCATATAATGTTGGTCGTAACTTATTTTGACTTATTATTGTGTGAATTTGTTGCAAATCTACGAGAGCATGCACTAATTTATTTTATTCGGTCGTGTGTTTCGTAGGAAAATCTATTACCTCACAATGATCGGATAAAACATTAAATGGATTATTTAACACTACTGATGTTGATTTAAATGACCCAACATCACTCTCTTCCCCACTGGAGTTAATTATGTGGTATTTGCTTTGCTCTGCACATTCTGAAAATTAGTCTGATCTTGCGAGTTCTGGCTAGACGGCCCAGGATCAGAGTTATTTGAAGAACTGTTTGTCTGTTTTTGAT
>NC_090747.1:58119874-58127374 GCF_036898095.1 Palaemon carinicauda | reverse complement strand
ATGGGATTAATTTTTCTTTCCCTTCCTTCTCTCCCTTATAGTCTTCCGAGAGAAATGCCGCTATAGAAACGGAAGCTTTGCATTATTGACATTGGCCAGATGAATTATAGGACACAGTGGGATTTGATTTGAAGGGTCACTAATCCTTTATCTGCAAGTTAATCTTACTCCTCTCGGTACCCCTTCTATTGTAAACGAGCCATTACTAAAGATACCAAGAATTCCTTATAACATAGACAAGAAAGCATTTTATCCTCTATTTCATCATCACCATCAACACGAACCCCAACCATTAAGAACGTTCAAAACAACCCAAAATCGTCTTTCTTCATTAGGTTCAAAACCACTCTGAAAGAATTAACATGTCACTCATACCTGGGAGCGAACCATAAGAGAGATCGGCTTTCACCTGCGACCCTGCTAAGCAAGATAGAAATAAAAAAAAATGAACATATATTCATCTTTAAGTATAATCTAATTCACCATTGAATAATCCTGTAGTATCGAGATTATGTCACTTAAAATCTATATTTTTTTATGCATCAAAATTTGAATGAATATAGAGAAAACCTATATTATCGCTTCGAATATATGCGTTAATTATACATTTACAAAATTAATTTAAATTAGCATGTTTTAGCATAAGTGCGAGTTTTCCATCATGATTTTCCGTTGAAATCTAACTTCAATTAAAATCTTATAACGCAAAGACTGTTTCTGGTGTATTACTAGAGTTGAAAAGTGATTTCATTTGCAGATTTATTTAGATATTTTACGTATTCTTTACATTTGGTTTTTAGTTTAGTCAAAGTTTTTTCCATAATTCAAGGAAATATCCTTGTTTAGAAATGGGATATATTATGAAATAACAATAAAATCGCAGTGTAGATGATTATGGAGCCCCCTACTCTCCCCCACCCCCTCCAAAAAAATATCAATATATTAGGGTCATATTTAATGGAACAGACAATCCTGAAGACACGAAGTCCTTGTAGACGACTATAGGACTAAACCAGATTTCAGGAATGGAGCTTTTCTAAGATCTTCATCCTTCCGTGGCCTTTGAAATGAAGTGCTGAGAAAATATAGAAAGATGATTTAGTTTACCGTATTTGAAATGAAGTCACAATATTCAGGCTAAAATGTACAAACCGATAAGTTCACAAAGAGTTTCGCAATATTGTTAACATGAGGAGTTTCGAAATAGTTTTTGATAGACAAAGAATTATAATTTCACCCTTTTATTCATATTTATCAACCCGACGACGGAGAGTCTTTAACTAGTTTCTTGATATCATAAAATGGCACAGGAAGATTTGCTCTTGTTAAGTGATGAAAACTTTTTTTAGAGAGAGAGAGAGAGAGAGAGAGAGAGAGAGAGAGAGAGAGAGAGAGAGAGAGAGAGAGAGAGAGAGAGAGAGAGAGAGAGAGAGAGAGAGAGAGAAAGAAAGTAGTTTCACTCTCACTGTTGCAATTCCTATAGCGATCGAAATTTTTTTTTTTATTATTGTTCGAGAAGAAAGCCCTCAGATACTTGGATCCAAGTTATTGCCTCTCTGGATTACTCCTTGAAGCGTTTTTTTGATATAATGAATATGAGGAGTATTTCATAACTCTGGATTACCATATTTTTTAAAACTGTAAATCATATATCGAATAAGTCTATATGTAGATCGTGACATAAAATCCAATAAACAATTGAACGGTTACTTTGGCCCTTTATTAGTTTTAGAGTTTTAGTAATAGACGAAGAGGACCCAAAAATACGAGTTTGCAACAATAATAGAAGAGCTCTCCTAAAACTATAAATACTAGAGGGGCACTAAGTAGAGCGCAGACCTCCACCAAGGCAGCTTATCTCTCGACCTTTTTGGATGATTTTGGAGGTCTAGCTCGTCCATGACCTTGGCCTATGACCTTCCAATTTTTTCTCATTTCCTGCTCGTTACATAAGTTTAAAATCCATGGAATTTCATTTCTTTACGATTGAAATTTAGCCCGTATGGTTGATAACAGGAACTTGGCCTTTTGCTTCACCTTGACATTGGACTCGACCTTGACCTTTGACTTTAATATTCATTGGTTGGCGGGGATTTTCATGCACTCAAATATGAACCAAGTTTGAAGTCTCTGTGACAATGATGTCCAAACTTAGGGCTGATTACGCAAACTAGAAATTTTTCTTGACCGTGACCTTAACTTTTGACTTTGATCTTCTAGGATGTATTGATTTCTAGCTTTTCATATACCAATTGATTCTTGCAAATCTCATCACTCTAAGATTAGAATTGGCGGCAGAAAAATGTTAATAAAAAAACAAACACACATACAATGAAAAGGACATTTTGCTTAAACGTTACCTTGACCTTTAACCTTGGCTTTGCAAAATTTAATCATTTCCCTGCAACATTCATTACTCTATGATTAGAATTGTACCCAGAAAGGCGTTGAAAAAGGCGGGGATGAGAGTTGCCGCTGATTCTAGTGGGTTTGAGAAGTAATTGTTTTTTTTTCAACCGCCGAAACACTAGCTCCTGTGTCGATCAGCACTCAAATGGTCATATCTGGTAGTTCAGTCTTAACTGCTAACATTCCTAGCCGCCCATTAGGATATATGGGGCTCATGCCAACGACCTCGCTTGCAATGCCGCAGCCCCCTGCTCTTCTCCCTAGTGCTGCGGGGGGTGAGGTCTGGGGTACCTATGGAGGTCCCAGGGCCTAGTCTACCAAATCCGTCGTAGTCACTCCCACCGCTTCCTCTGCTGCTACTTCTGATGTCATGCAGGGGGGTATCGATCTCCCTCATCTCCCCCTTCCTCTGTTTCCATTTCTTTGGATGTTCGGAAGGGGGTGGTGTGCGTGTGCCACAGCCCGGCCACACTCGGTGTTTTTTGCTGGGCACTCTTGAGATAGATGACCGTAGGACTGATAAGTGTAACAGCGGGGGGATCCTTGGGTGAGGAACTGCACTCATCGATGCCCCTCTCCCCCACACTGGCGACATCTGAAGACTCTTTTTACCTGCTGACTGGGTTCTTCCCTCTCCCACTTTGGGGGTTGGTGAGTGCCTCTCATGGCTGCCACCTTCTCAGAATCAGGCCAGTTATTCTCAGTTATTTTTTCTTTTGGCAAACTGTCTAGACTGTTTTGTATGGCCATCAATATGTCTGCTAACGAGCAATCGTCATTGAACAAATAACCACACAAATACGGGTTTAATAATCTGTGAATATGTTTACGGGCTTTTAATTTTTTATCACCTTTTTGGGAGATTGTAATTTCTCCCAAAATACCCATGGACCATAAAGACTGGAAGGACGTCCATCTTACCTTCTCAGTCGGGAAGTTGGAGGCCGATATTGCCGGACGTCAGTTCGGTGAAGATCTCCCAAAGCTGTCTGACTTTCTTTTGCGTAGGGAGCTAGAGACAAAAGTAAGACTTGCTGCCTCAATGTCTCTGCAAACGACTCTGGAGACAATGGCAAGTGACCCCAAGGCCCAAGAAATGTTCATGGTAGTTGCCAAGACACATCTGGCCACAGTGACGAAGGACCTTTACAGCTTCGTCAAAGCTAGGAGGGCTTATAGGGAGTTCGTATTCGCCTCGGCTGCGGTGAGGCACGAGCCAAGGAAACTAATCTCCTCCTGCATTTGGGGCAAAGACCTCTTCCCTAGTGAAGCAGTCAAGGAGGTTTTGGATAAGGGCGCCGCGGAGAATTAAAACCTTCTCCAGGAGTGGGGCCTATCTCTTAAGAGAAAGTCTTCCCCGGATAAGGGTCCCCAACCAAAGAGGAAGACTAAGAAGCCTAGGATACCCTCTCGGCCAGCCAAGCCATTCAGACAGCAGCAGCAACAACTTCCTTTGACCGCAGCGCCCCAGATGGTGGCACAAACCCCGGCCACGTACCAGTGGGTACCCCAAGCCATGACTACACAGTCTCCGGCATTTAACCCAGCGTTCGAAGGGCAGTCTACTACCTTTCGAGCAAGAGCTAGAGGATCAGCCAGAGGTTCGTCTAGACGTCCCTCAAGGGGAAGGGGATTTACCGGAGGTCGCGGTCAAGGAGGCAAGGCCTCAGGTCAACAGCTACCGGTAGGAGGGAGACTCCATCTTTTTCGGGATCGTTGGACTTTCGATCCCTGGGCCCACAGCCTACTCAAGAATGGACTGGGTTGGAGCTGGCACAGCACTCCAACTCCATGCCCACGATTCTTCCAACACTCCACCCCCGTTCTGGAAGAGTACATTCGAGAACTCTTGGAGAAAAGAGTAATCCGAAGGGTAAAGTCCATCAAATTCCAAGGGAGGCTGTTTTGTGTTCCCAAGAAGGACTCAGAAAAACTCAGAGTCATTTTGGACTTGTCGCCACTCAACAAGTTCATAGTGAACAGCAAGTTCAAGATGCTGACACTGCGACACATAAGGACCTTACTGCCAAAGCGGGCATTTACCGTCTCCATAGACTTGTCAGACGCCTATTGGCACATTCCAATCAGTCGTCGACTCTCCCCCTACCTAGGATTCAAGCTACATCGAAGATTCTACGCCTTCAGAGCCATGCCATTCGGGCTAAACATAGCCCCAAGGATCTTCACGAAGTTTGCGAGCGCAGCTCTCAAACAATTACGCCTAAAAGGAATCCAAGTAGTAGCCTACCTGGACGACTGGCTGGTGTGGGCAGCATCCAAGACAGAGTGTTTGCAAGCTTCCCTACAGGTGATCCAGTTCCTAGAACATCTAGGCTCAAGATCAACAGAAAAAAGTCTCGGCTTTCTCCATCTCAAAAGTTCTAGTGGCTGGGAATCCACTGGGACCTAGTGTCACACCAACCCTCCATCCCTGCAAAGAAGAGGAAGGAAATAGCAGGTTCTATCAAGAGACTTCTGGATTCCGAAAGAATATCAAGACGCAAACAGGAGAGAGTGCTGGGTTCTCTCCAGTTTGCCTCAGTAACAGACCCAGTGCTAAGAGCACAGCTAAAAGATGCAACCAGATTTTGGAGGAATTATGCATCAAACGTGCGAAGAGATCTGATAAGGCCAGTACCGCCTCGTCAATGTACGCTTCTCAGGCCATGGTCCCAAGTCAAACAACTGAAGAAGTCGGTGCTTCTCCAGCCACCACCTCCCCCCCTCTATGACTATTCACACAGACGCCTCGAAGGAGGGATGGGGAGGTCATTCTCACCGGAAGAAGGCCCAAGGAACCTGGTCCAATCTATTCAAGAAATTTCACATAAACTTTCTGGAAGCCATGGCAGTACTCCTTACTTTGAAGAAAGTCTCCCCTCACCGCTCAATCCACATAAGGTTGGTACTAGACAGCGAGGTGATAGTGAGATGCCTGAATCGACAAGGATCGAGGTCACCTTCACTCAACCAAGTGATGCTGGCCCTCTTCCGGCTAGCGGAAAAGAAGAAATGGTCCTTGTCAGCAGTTCACCTTCAAGGAGTTCACAACGTGAAGGCGGACGCTCTATCCAGGTTCACACCGATAGAGTCAGAATGGTCCCTAGACACAGGATAGTTCTCCTTCATCTTGAGTCAAGTCCCGGAACTGCATATAGACCTCTTTGCGACGAAAGAAAACAAGAAGGTACCTCTCTACGTGTTCCCGTACGAGGATCCCCTAGCGGAAGCAGTGGACGTAATGTCCCTCGACTGGAACAGATGGTCCAGGATTTACCTGTTCCCTCCTCACAACCTTCTATTGAGGGTCCTCGACAAACTGAGATCTTTCAAGGGAGTAGCGGTAATAGTGGCTCACAAGTGGCCGAACAGCGTATGGTTCCCCTTGAATTAGAACTACGGCTGAAGTGTCTACCGCTACCAGATCCAGTTTTGACCCAGCGAGTTCAAAAGTCGACTGTCTGCGCTTCATCACTGAAAACCCGAAACCTGCAGCTCATGATTTTCTCTCCCTGGCGGCGAGAAAGCGTTTCGGGATCTCAAAAGACAGTGTAGACTTTTTAGAGGAATATAAGTGCAAATCCACCAGAAGACAATATGAGTCATCATGGAGGAAATGGGTGTCCTTTGTCAAGGCGAAGAAACAACAAAAGATCTCGACGGACTTCTGCTTATCATTTTTCATCCACCTCCATGGTCAAGGCTTAGCAGCCAACACAATATCAACGTGTAAATCTGCCTAGACAAGACCCATTTTATATGCCTTCCAGGTCGACCTCTTTAACGACATTTTTAACAAAATTCCAAAGGCCTGTGCTAGGCTCAGACCATCAGCACCTCTGAAGCCCATTTCATGGTCTCTGGATAAAGTTCTTCATTTTGTTTCGCTAATGAACAATGAGGAGTGTGCTTTAAAGGATTTGACCCAAAAAGTTATTTTTCTGTTTGCACTCGCTTCGGGGGCTAGGGTTAGTGAAATAGTAGCCCTCTTGCGAGAGGAAGGTCGTGTTCAGTTCTTAGATGGGGGAGAACTGAACCTTTTTTCAGATCCAACGTTTCTCGCCAAGAACGAGCTACCCACCAACAGAATCTGCCCTCTCAAAGAAGATGCATCTCTATGTCCAGTGGAATGCCTAAAGGTCTATCTTCGTAGAAGTTCAGACTTTAGGGGAGGTTAACTGTTCAGGTGAGAAACATCAGGCTCAAATTTATCTCTGAAACAACCAAGGGCGAAAATCACCTATTTTATTCGCAGAGCGGATCCAGATAGTACACCCGATCCGAGGAAAGTTGCCTCATCCTTAAATTTCTTTAAGAACATGGATTTCGAGCCTCTTTGCTCATACACCGGCTGGAAGTCTTCCAGAGTTTTCTTTCGACACTATGCGACACTGTGGTAGCAGTGGGTAGTGTTGTTAAACCTGCTTTTTAACTCTGCGAGGAACAGTGAAATTAATTGGGACGATTAATTCTAGGGTGGGTGTGTAGTCATGGACTGTTCTACAGACTAAATGTTAGGGCACTAAGGTGCCCACATTGACTGTTCCATAATCAAAGGTGAACCTAGCATAAGTGCAGACACGTGTGCCAAGCGTTTCCAATGCCAGTGTGACTGAATAGTAATACAGACTTTTATGATTTTAATACCTCGGTATTTAAAATTGGCGCTAATGTTTTTTCTTTCAGATAAACAATTTTCTTTTTACCATGATCCTTATGCTTATTTGTTGGTTATCCTCCTCTTATATATGTATAATTGTTGTTTAACCTGTTTTTATTTTTATTGATTGTCAATAAACTAGTTCTTGTGAACCTTGCGTCTCATTCCCCCGTGTCATTTTACTAGAAAATGGTTTAGCATTACGTAAACTATGTATACTTTAACATGAATAATTCTAATAGATTGTTCCTTTCTGCAAGCAACTTTCATTGGTTTATGCTTTCCCCTAGTGGGAGGACTTCATGCCCTAAAGGGATGGTGGTGGATGTACAAGTTTTCCTCCTACCCGGATATAAACCTTTGTCCAATCCAGTAATCGAACGGGGAGCTTGTCGGTATTTCATACCGACACAGCGGTTCTTTTACATAGT
>NC_090747.1:58112374-58114874 GCF_036898095.1 Palaemon carinicauda | reverse complement strand
GGAAAAAAAAATTAACATAAATCTTTGCACAGATTATTTTCATGGTTCTTTTTCCTCAAATAATTTCCTGTTATTCCGTTATTTGTCTTTTTGAAAATATTAAAAGAACCTTTTTCCCTATATTCATTACATTGTAATTACTCAGAATAAAGTATTAACGCTACAAAACTACGGTATATAGTGATAAGAAAACTACTGTAGCCATTTTATTCCTATAGGCTAAGTTGATTTACCACTGACTGTTATGAACATTCAAGCGAGATTCATCCTGTAAATACTTCACATTTTTAAAGCTGCCATTTCCATTATTGACAGGAATTACCTTTCTGGATATCTACATCAAGAGTTATACTTTGGAAATCGAGGAAAAAAATTATGCACATTTCTTTAAGCAGCCAAATAAAAGCATAAAAACAAACTATTTACTAGACAGGGACTCTGAACTCCACTATTTTTCTCTTCACAAATGTGGTTTCGTGATATCCTAGGGATCTAAGATTCTGCCGTTAACGAATTGAAGAGTTCCTATTAACATATACTTATCATTTACACATTGATTGTAATTTTTTTTATTTTTATGTCGCTTATAATCTCCTGAAGGATGAGAACCCTATTTGATAAACTTGTATTTACTTCATTCAGGTTTGGACTGTGTATAGTATAATTCATAAATAGGAAAAAATAAGTTTCTATAATAAATTTCCAATCATTCAAACATTAATATTTGGAGAAAAAACCCACAATCTTTTTTTTATATATTAAATGCATTATATAAATTGTAGAAGGAAAGAATTTTCATCGGAAACAATAACTAACGGAAAGCATAATTATAGATATTACTTTTAGTACAAGAAAAGAAGTACCTTCCAGAAAGCACACACAATAGAAATAAATAAAAATATTTTTCCTCAAAATAGAAGTGACTTTTCAGGAAGTTAAAAAAAAAAAAAATACATCCTTATAAATATAATTTCTAACTCTAAAGGATTTTTTTTTACAGTGAGCATAGCTAAACTGAAACAACAGATATAATTTTTACCCATGAACTAGAAATTGGTAAAATTTAAGAATGTAAATATGATTATCCTCTTATAGGTGTTTACAACAATAAAGTAAAAAAGAATTACTTCCAATTTTGAAACGAATAAAATGTTTACCTTTTCTATCATCATCTATAGAGTATCACACAATGAGAATAATTTTAAATTTATAAATCTGTTGTTATTAAACACAGCTTTCCATAAAGCCAATCCTATAAGATTCGTCCAAAATGATGTATCATATGAATAACTTCCGGGACCTTTCATATTTAAAACAGACAATAAAATAAGGAGAATTAAAAAGTAAATCCCATATTGAAGAAAATACAATTTTGTATTGCATGAATGAAAATGAAGAATTCGGAAAAAAAAATTTAAAGAAGGGACTTTTAAGTCTCAGGGAGCTTTGCCTGACTTGAGCAAAGACAGGCAAGCAAAGCAGGATATTTTTTCTTCCACTCTGTGTCTAGTTTGGGATATCCTGGAACAGAAGATTTAAATGAGATGAGTAAATTAGAGGTTTAGAAGATAAAAAAAGGCTCCAGAGTTTAGAAAGCGGAAGTTATGGTCGTCTGCAAAAAAGGAAGAGGAGATATAAATCAAAAATACCGATTACAAAGATCGATTATTATTTCAAAAGGATACATTTAGACTTTCTTCACAGGATAAATGTTGCAGATCTAAATTCTTCTAAAACGATTGTGGTTATGCAAGGACCAAGAAACAGCAAGCCGCAGCAGTTGAAATTCAAAGTTACCCAAAGTCGTGTTATTTTCTTTATTATAAAGAAATACATTACGTTTTAATATGAATATATTGAATTATTCCTTTAGCTTATATGTTCCATTGAACTTTATACGAATTTAAGAGTTCTGTGCCATGCGATCATCGAAAACTGGTCAGCGATACGACCCAAATGATTGTCAAGGTTTATGAGGAAATCCAAGACTTACAATTAGAATCCCTGGATATTTCTTTTGAATTGAAAACACTGGGTAGTTGCTACCAATGCGAATAATCTCGTTTATTAGGTTCTGTATATACATATAGTCATTATTTTGAATGTTCATTATGCAAAGATATTGAAGGAAAAAGGAATCTACCATTTAGAATAAGATACATATAATGATTATGAGGGACTACTTGTGGTCTCTGGAAATAGTTTCGTAACAAAACCTTTAGTCATCAAATAACGTGTTTCCACGCTTATTACTTTCCTAGAAATAAATATCATCGAAGATATTTCAGTAAATCACTTACCCAATACAGAAGTTTTCATCAAAGATTAATTTTTTCATTCTATTTTGTGGGCTATCAGAATTTGGATATTTCAATTAACGCTCGTCATTTGTAAATATAATTTAGCACATGTCAATAAAAATCTAATACAATATGTCTCAATGGGCTAGAATTATCTTGTATCAATGACCTGTGAATACATAACATTTACGTTAAGTAAT
>NC_090747.1:58089874-58107374 GCF_036898095.1 Palaemon carinicauda | reverse complement strand
AACTCTAACCCAAGGACAGTGGGAGAGGAGAGGTTTTGCATGCCATTCTGTCAATTGGGAAACCAAATATATAAAAACTAAATTGCATCAAACATACGCAAGAATGCTTTAATATACGTATAAAAGGACATATCTCCCTTATTTAATAGACAACAAATATCAAGGTATATTTATATGTATATATATATATATATATATATATAGTATATATATATATATATATATATATTATATATATATATATATATGTATATATATACTATATATGTAATATATATATATATATATACATATATATATATATATATATATAATTTATATATATATATATACAAATATATATATATATATATATATATTTTATACATACATACATATATATATAAATATATATATATATTTATACATTATATATATATATATATATACATATATATATATATATATATATATACTGTCACACTGAGCTCTACAGATCCCTCGGGTAGGGGGGTAGAGGAAGTAGTTATACCCCAGTGAGAAAGGGCAATGTGTCTCCATATCTAAATATTTAGCTGTCCTTTTTAAACGGGTTGCGTACACTAGTATTCCAGATTCTTCAATCTCGCCTTTTTATTGGAGAGACCCTTGGTCTTTAAATGTTCATCGGAATGTCTATAAAAGTTAAGATAAATAAGAAAGGTGCCCTATAGTCCTTTCTCTAAGAAAGGGTTAATAACATGAAAAGGAAGGATGTTTTCAAACCCTGAAAAACCTACCCAAAACAAAAGAAAAAAAAGCTGCAGAAATTAGAGATCCTTCTACGTTCTATAAAACACAAGCATAATCAATTCAAACGAGGTGGATTGTGTTAACAAATCTGCAAGCACAGTCAAATATGCCAAGTGGTCTGATCATCGATAATTAATCTTACTCTAAACAAGTCTAAATTTTATATGATAAGGAATATTGTTTGTTTTAATTACTTATGAGCAGTAAATCATTTAATGGTACATTTTCCACAGAATTAGATCAACCAGGGCACCAGCACCTGTTGAGAAACTACCAATGGATAGTTATTGGGTCCTATAACTGGCCTGGCAGTACTACATTGGAGCCTTCTCTCTGGTGACGGCTCATTTTACCTTTACCAACACATACATCAAATAATCTGGCCTATTCTTTGCATAATCTCCTCTGTCATCGTACACCTGACAACACTGAAATTACCAAACAATTCTTCTTCTCTCAGGGGTTTTCCTATTGAAATGAAATTGTTCAGTAGCTACTTTGCTTTAGGTATGGGTACAAGAGATTACTATGCATTTCAGGCAAAAATAGTGCGTTTTTTCGTAAATTTCTCCCATACTAATTACTTGATCAGAAATGTACTTTGACGCAGCACTCTATAGACCTTCCCCTAATTTTTGATACTTTTAATACACCCGGGCAATCTCGTTAATTAAGGCATTTACTCCTGTCATAATAAAGCCCACGTCACGTGACTCAGGTAATTGGGTGAAGCAATTCGAAATGCGTACACTACCAGGTCCCTCCCCTCTTCTTTCCTCCCTCTGTCCAGACCTTCCTAATCCCTCCAGTAACCCCCTCTCCTAGTCCTTCTCCGGTGTCGCTTAGTCTACCTTTTCTGTAACCTGTTATATTTGCTAATAACTGATAGAATTGATATGTTGGATCCTCGTTATAATTCTTATTAACATTTCATGATATTGCTGTATTTTCATCCACCTTAATGAACCTGCCATGAGGGCTTCCTTCAACTGTGTAAAAATAATGAAACACGTTTACCAAAGGCAGGATTGATGGGCTTTACCCCCTTGAAAGGTAAAGTGAATGTAATCAAGTGTTATATGAGTTGACCGAAAATTTCTACGGTGTATTTGCTCCCTTTACCATTAACAATCATAACTGGGTATCTGCTGTGGTTTGTACCTAAGCAGTTTGTTGTCTCAGTGTTTGTTTTACTGAGGAGGTTTCCCCATCATATTCATGACTGGCATGCTAATTTGCCCCAGTAATATCAGAAATGTATTTGCATTACGTCTCCATTCCATATACAGAAAGGAACAAGCTAACAATAAACTAAGGATTAGTCTTAACAGGTAGGAGAGACTTCAGGTTTGTTGGGAACACAATAACACAATATGGCATAAGAAATACAAGCACATGCATAAGTAAATCTTAATATTTACCCTATAATTTACTCCTTATATATACACACATATATATATATATATAATTATATATGTATATATATATATATATATATATAGTATATATATACATATATATAAATATATATCTATATACATATATATATATATATATATAGATATATATATGTATATATATATAAACATATATATATATATCTATCTATATATATATATATATATATATGCATATACATACATACATATATATATATATATATATATGTAATATATATATATATATATATGTATATATATATATATATATATTTAATATACATATATATATAAATTATATATATATATATATATATATACTGTACATACATATATATATATATATATATATATGTGTGTGTGTGTGTGTGTGTGTATGAGTGTAATTGTGAAATATCAATGCTTTCGTTACTTGGCTAAATCCCTATTGGAGCCCTCGGACTTACAGCAGTCTTCTTTTCCAGCGAGGGATGTAGATTTATGTAAAATTTAATAACAATATCATTCAAAATCTCAAGTTGATGACGTGAAGCATTAACCTAAAATGACTTTGCCTACATTTTAACAGACAACGTTTTAAATGAAGGTTTTAAATATATAAATGATATTTTTGATATAACATATATTTGAAAGACAGGGAATTCATTAACAATTTTCAACGATAGGCTTTTAGAAGGGATGACTTCAACTGCGTTTTTTTTATCTTTCTTTTCCTATGACTCATACCACGAGTTACCTCAACCCATATAGTCATGCAATAACAAAAACGACCTAAACGTTGAACAAGACACTGATATGGAAATACCTGATGTTATTTGGGTGTCGGGAGTGGGGCAATATGCAGCATCGAAACGTTAATCATATTAACAATTATATGTCGTTTTTTAATGGGAAACATTACTATTCCAAAGAGCATAGTGAAAATGTATGCTTTAACCAGAAAGTAAACAGATTTAAGGCCTATTTTGGAACAAAGCTTCAATCACTATATTTTGGAATGGCAAATGGCAAGGGTTTTATAAGTAGTATAACTCAGGCGGTAAAATTCCCTTTATAAACATATCTGGGTAAGAACGTTCCTAATTTTTTTTCAGACATATAGGATGGAGAGACTAACTCCCTTATATCATATCAAAAAAGCTATGCCATAACTTAAATTAGACCAACCAAACCTTAACTACGTTGTTCACATAATAACTTTATTGTTTATTGTTTGATTAGTTTTACCAACTTTATGTTAAACTCGACCATAGGGTGGCACTCAAATGGATCATATCTTAGCTTGAGGGTCTTTTGTTTTGAAGTAATTAATCATATTTTATACAACACTCTCAAAAAAATTTAATAAACTTGAATTTGTATGTCATAAATTAAGAGGATTAACATAAATGATTAATTGGGCCATTACATCTGGAAAATGTAGGCCAACAAGCCCACCGGGTCTGAATAAAGAGTTGTACCATAGACGTTGAATGTAGAATGTTAGTCATTCTTTTACTTCCCAGGTCAAAGCATGAGGGAGGTTGAAGCATTGGGGGATTTCA
Organism: Palaemon carinicauda; assembly: GCF_036898095.1. Lineage (NCBI taxonomy): Eukaryota > Metazoa > Arthropoda > Malacostraca > Decapoda > Palaemonidae > Palaemon > Palaemon carinicauda. The sequence continues at coordinate 58,103,620 of NC_090747.1, read as the reverse complement.
AGGGGGGAGAGGCAACCTGGATCTGGGCGATCTAGATGACAGATATCACGTAGTAAAAGGATACCACCTATTTCCTTGAGGAAGCACCTGACCCCCTCAGAGACGGGTGCCATAAAAAACTCACCCTTAGAAGTAGAGTGAAGGGAATTGGGAGCGGAACATGGCTGCGTGCCCCTCTTACCACTGGGGGATGAGTACGCCCATATGAAACTCAACTAAGAGTAATGTTTGCCTTAGACATTTAACGTGAGGCAATTAATATATGTACCCCCTCCCTCATGCTTGATTTGGCTAGAAATTAAGATTGTAACGTTCATTTAATAAGTCAGAATTGGGACTTGAGATAAATTTATATTCTACTGATGGAAGAATATTATAGGTAACTCGGTCCAAGTCCGTTCTCCCAGACTATTTCTGTAATTTACAAATTAGTCAATTGTTTACTCCCATTATGCTCATTTTACGATAAAACTGTTCTAGTAATTTGAAAGTCAGCGAGATACTTATATTTCCTTCGTTGTGTAATCAAAAAAAATTTAGAGATATGATTAAGTTGAACTTGAAAATCATTTATTCAATTTGAAGAAGATTTCTGCTCATGTTTCTGTGAAAACCAACTTAGACCAAAAATCCTATTACGATGTGAAAGTCGTCTAATTCTCCTCCTCTTTTCATTTGTCACACAGTGATATACATTACTTTTTTTTTTAATTTAGATATCATTTTTATTACCCTCATCATGTAATGTTTATAATTGTCACCCATTACAGTAAATGCAGAAATCTAATTTGTTCATCTACACCACTGAGAGAGAGAGAGAGAGAGAGAGAGAGAGAGAGAGAGAGAGAGAGAGATAACATTTGTCTTTAGGGGAATAAAGAATTGTTGAGGAGGCACTAAAGATAACACAAGTAGCCATTTACCACAATTACTTTCATTTTACTTGAATTTACCTTCAATATGAGAGGAATCCCAAATAAAGGGTTAAGTCTTTTATAGAAAGGATACGGGAAGTAGAAAATGACATACGGCCATAATCTATTCTTGCAACATTTAGACAAGTATTTCTCGAGCCAACAAATAAAAGACTAAAGAGAATAATTTTTTCATAATCATCCTCATCTCCTACGGCTACTGACGCAAATATCCTCGATTATATTTCACCAGTCATCTCTATCATGAGATTTTGAATCAATACTTCTCCATCATCATCTCATACTTCACGCTTCATAGTCCAAAGATATATAGGCCTGGGTGTTCTAACTCTCCTAGTGCCCTCTGAAGACTAGTTAAGATTTTGGTGAACTATTCTCTCTTTGAGAATGCGAAGATTATGCCCAAACCTTTTCCATCAACCCCTCACCATGATCTCATCCACAAATGGCCTTCGTGAAATCTCTCTTATGATTTAAACTTTTAGTCCTTTTCTAGCTTTTTAACTCCCAATAATCTTCTGATGGGTTTGTTCTTAAAACTACAGAATCTGTTAAATGAAAATGAAGTAAGACAAGAAATAAGAGTTACGGACAAGCCTCTACAGATTGTTAATTAATATCGGTAGTAGGTTGTCTAGGGCACCAATCACTCATTAACATACTACCATTAGAGAGTTATTGGGTCCTTTGCCACGCCAGACAGTATTACATTGGACCCTTTTCTCTGGTCACGGTTCATTCACCCTTTGCCTACACATACATCAAATAGTCTGGAATATTCTTTACACATTCTCCACTGTCCCTATACACGTGATAACACTGAGATTACCAAACAATGATTCTTCACACAAGCGGTTAACTACTGTAATGTAATTGTTCAGTGACCACTTTCCTCTTGGTAAGGGTACAAGACTCTTTACTTATGGTAAGTAGCTCTTCTAAGAGAAGGGCACTCCGAAATCAAAGCATTGTTTCTTTGTGTTAGGTACTCTCTTACTAAAGGGTAAAAACGGGCAAAATATTCTATCTATTTTTTTTCTTTTTTGAGTTTATAGAAGAAATGTTTTTTTTTTTTAATGTTGTTACTGTTCTTAGAATATTTAATTTTCCCTTGTTTCCATTCTTTACTGGACTGCTTATAGCATCTTGCTTTTCTAACTAGGGTTGTAGCTTAGCAAGTAATAATAATAGTAATATCTATAATTACTTTTGTCAGGCAATAAGTATTTCTCCAAGACACGAGACCAAAACTGAAAGAGGGATTAACATTGGATGGCAAGCATTTGGTAAACATAATGAGAGTATGAAATGTAAAATGCCACTCTCTGTAAAAAGAAAAGTACTTGATGAGATGGTCCTACCTGTATCAACTTTTGCATCAGAAACTGGGAGCCTTACAAAAACTTGAGAATGTAAGCTAGTTGCAATTCAAGGAGCTATGGAAAGAATAATGATGGGAATAACACTAAAAGACAGAAAAGGAGCAACATGGATAAGAGAGCAAACTAAATTAGAGTATATTCTAACAAAATGTACGACAGACAATAGATGGACATCAAGAATAACAAAATGTTTCCCTCAAGATTGTAAAAGAAGCTGAAGAAAGTTTACTAGCATGGGCCAGCAGAGGAAGACCATGAGGAGATATGTATGTATATATATAATATATATATAATAGATATATTCTTACACACACACACACATATATATATATATATATATATGTATATATATATACATATATATATATATATATATATATTCATACATATATATATAAATAAATAAATATATATATATATATATATACATATATATATATATATGTATATATACATATATATATATATATATATATATCATATATATATTTTTATAAATATTTATATATATATATATATATATATACATATATATATATATATATATATATGTGTATATATATATATATATATATACACACACACATTCAACTATACATGCCTGTGATGACGGTCTATTAAGCATAACACCATGATGCCAACCTACTCAACCTACATAGTATGTTAAAACTCGCAACACAAAAGCACAACAACCACCTTGTGGACAATGGTAAAGCATTCTAGACAAGCTATAAAATGTCTATAGTAGCCAGTAAGCAAGGAGTCAGCAGGGACTCGTGTCTATACCTGTATCTAACAAACGTGTACTTTCCGTAGGAAGATCACCTCTCTGACTACCATCCGATTTATTTTCTAGTTTATCGAAGGAATTACATATTAATCAAGTAATAAACGCACGTGAGTTTATTCAAACATAGAATCTAGTCAGTATTTTTAGATTCCATCAAAGAAATGTTTATTTCACTAAAACTTAATTATTATTAGAAAACCATACAGAAATGGCGCCCAACGTCATGGTCGACATACGTCATTTGGGCCTAGTTGTCAGGTCTTAATTTCTTTTCTTACTATGCCCATAAGATTGAAAAAACATTTCTTGATATAAAGGAGGCTTGAATCCATTTTACTTAATTAGGTCAGTGTCTCAAACTCTGGTGGTTTCAGTATAACATTAATCAGAAGTCTAGTTCATTAGTTATGTTAACAATGAGCGTGTTATAGGCCTTGGAATAGTTAATAGTAATAGGAAAACTTTTTCTTCACTATTCTTCTTTCCTTTAGTAGTCCGGTCTACCTCCCAATATTGTAGCCACCCATTAAACTTTCTCTCCCACACTTTACGTTTTCTTTATCATCGGGCGAACTGTTTTAAATCAACTAAATTTGTTGACAATACTGTACATCTTGTGATGTCATTGCGTAAAAGCGCAAAACAAAAGCCTTATACTGGGGTACGATGGTTCATTCTTCAAACTACATGTTTCGAGATAAATTATTACTTTGCATTTTAATATGATTTTGATTCTGCTGACTTATAAGCAGTTTATTTTATCTCTCAGTAGGGCCTACCTATTCAGGTCTGATTGCATTTGAAATCGATGCCCATCGCCCCAGCCCAATGCTAATTGCTCATTTAAGTTATTATTTTTAGTAAGCCAGAGTAGGTAGGATTATTATGTATGCACATTCCCTTTGAGCTGCCAGATTTTTCTTCATATTTTGCACAAAATCCTGCATCCATACTCCTTGCGATGTTACCTTACCATGCTATAAAGTTCCAATATGGCACCTAAACTGCGTTATTTAACAGACCATGACCCCCACTTGTTTGGAAGCCGAACCTAGATGAACTCACTCGACCTAAGGTACGGTCCATTCGTACAAGAGCCGTAGTTGTAACCGGCTGACCTGCCTGGCCAGTCAATCTGTGCTTATCTGGTTAGTTAGAGAGAAGAAGACGATCATAGGAACTGTGCTAGACATACCCAATCTGCCAAGAAGCAAGGATTCCATAGGTGGGCTAGTGAATGGTGCCACTATCGACTTAACGGCAACTTACCAGCAACAAGCTGTAACAGTCATTAAAGGACAAGGGCTGTCTTTTAAGTAAGGAGTGCAGGTAAAACAACGTGTCCACAGTTTTCCCCTTTTAAACTAGATTAGTTTTTTGTTTAACTTTATTTAGTTTAACTAGCTTTTTACATGTCTCAGGCTGAGTGTATGAGACTTTATGTAAAAAAAATTGTATTTAACATTTGCTTTTAAGACTAGTATAGTCTTGGGTTAAACGACCATGTGTTCGACGACCCCACTTTAATCATTTATTATTGCAAGAGACCTCGCGTTGCACATATTTAAATTGCCTTTTTATCTTGCTCAGTTGCATTTCTTGTATTTTGTTTATTTATTTATTTTATTTATTTTTTATTTTCTATTTTTTTTCTTCGGGAGGGGGGGACGGGGGTGTGTTTGCTTGAAGCTCTGTTGCTTGATGTTGAGATGTCCTAGTCCTACAGAGCGAATTGGTAAAACGTAATTTTAAGGCTTCTTACAAGTAGTTTAGAAAATTAATTTTACCAAGAGAGATTCATTCCACGTATTTACTCTGAAATGGCGGATCTTGTTTACAACCCGAACTTACTGGGTGTTGTTTAATTAATTAACTGTGTAGTTTTATTCGTAGCTTCATAATTTAAGGGCCACGGCTGGAATGCCAATATATGAGGTTATAAGAAGAAAAACAATAGATTCCTAAAAAAAATCACTGAGCTTCGTATGGCAATGGAGATTGCGTGTACGAAATATTTTGTCAAAATTCCTCTTACTTCAACAGGCACAGGGTAATCAGTGAAAGTAACTCAATAAACCATAAACATTGTTCCCTACAAGAAAATGCAGTATTTTTTCTGTTATAGTAAATTTTGATAATTATTACATTTTAATGTAAAATAAATTACACCCTTCAGCTTTCAGTCCTACCGTAACCCTTAGAGAGTATACTGTATGTCTGAGTTTGACCTCTGACAATCAATAATTTTTTTACGCTTTTTTCGTTTTTGGAAAGTATCTTATCATTTCAAAGAGGATAAGACAATTTCAACATCTTTGTAACATAAGGAAGAAGCAAATTTGGTCTATTAAGAGTTCAGAAGAGGGTAATATCGGTAGTGCAGGCAGAGAGAGAGAGAGAGAGAGAGAGAGAGAGAGAGAGAGAGAGAGAGAGAGAGAGAGAGAGAGAAGAGCGGCTGCCTTGCCTCAGAGGAGCCAAAAGAAGCAAGATATTGAGCAAAAGAATCCTTATTTATGATTAAGTTATGAAAAATAACTTTAATTTCTTTCTTTTAATAATATCCAAAAAACAATATAAAACTCACAATAATCATGGTTTATTAATATTGGCTTTGTAAAAATACAAAGAAAGACTTTGAAAATCCGTATCTAAAAATAGTCTCACTTAGTTTTGAATATATAGCATTTTAATTTGGTATATAACTTAGACATACATTATAAAACAAAGAAATTCATATCCAGCAGAAAAATTTCTTTTAGGAAGAAAAATAACTCTTCCTATTATTGGAGGTCTATATAGACTAGTAATCCTAGATCTTAGTAATAATTATCAAGGGATGAGATAGAATTTGAAAAACACTAATTTCCCTGATAAATCGCCATGGCGTCACAAAACAGAAGGTCAGGGACAAAAATCCCAAGAACTTTGTCTTAAATCACCTTATTAATGGTATGAATATCAAAGTCCTGTCTTTAAAAATCGGCATTAGCCGGCCGGCCCCCTGAACAAGCGCAACATTGTTTTAATCTTTATCCCCTGCATAAGGAAAATTTGGTGTTTGTCATCTGTGCGAGGAGATTTAACCTCATTCCCTGTGTGGGGAAACTTGGTTCGTCCTCTTTGTTAGGAAATTGTGTTGTCCTTTTCGTATGGAGATTTTTGTTTATCCTTTACGTGACAATATTTTTTGCTTGTCCTTTGTGCGAGAAGATTTAACTTCGTCCCCTGTGGGGATAAAATTGGTGTGTCCTTTGCGTAAGAAAACTATGTCCAGCCTCAACGAGATGCAACGTTTGTCCTCCGTGTCAGGAGATTTTTTGTTACCTCTTCGTGAGGGAATATATCGATCCTTGTTTGTTTGGATGTGTAGATTCATTTGTTCTTTTCACAAGAAGATTTTTAGTTTTGTCCTTTTTGGCTTGGAAATTTTGTTTTACCTCCAGGTGAGGGAAATTTTATAATGGTTTAGCCTCTACGAAAGTGCCCTTTAACAATTAAATTGCTGCCCTCGTGCACCCATTTATTTTAATTAATCTGCAGTCACCCCAGTGTGCCTGCAACTGTGAAGTCGTATACTACAAGTGGCAAAATCTTTCAATTGTTTTTAATTTTGAACAAAAATATCTGTCACATAAGTCCATGTGCTTTTCAACGGCGTTTTAATCTCTTTATGAGTAGTTTTTTTCCTTATTCATCGCCCTGTGCATATGTAACTCTTTATAGTAAATTCTTTAATGTCCCGTGACCGAGCATTGTCTGCTTTGTTGGACTCAGTTCGATTGAATTTTTGTTTTGTCACTTAAACAATTTTCCCTCTCGTTATGAGTATTTTTTTTAATATTTGATTATCACGCTTGTAGCATTAAAAGCATTTATGTATATGTTCTTCTATTCTGCCATGGAACTTTGAAAATGCAGATATACCCTTTGTTTTCCTGTCGCTGAGTGCGTTCATCACACGTAGTCAGTCCCAGATTACGGACTTTACTTTTAACATAAATAGCTCTCCACTGCCTAAAGCTGATCTGCTCAGCCCAGAGGAGATTGGCGCTTGTCTTAAGGAACAGGAGTTAAAATCAAAATTTGTTTGTGAAAACGCAGACTTAGCACTTCATGCTCTTGCTTCAGTTAATTTTCCGAACATGGGTCCTGTAGCCATGGGACATTTTAAAACTCTCAATTGTAATGTAAGAGATGAACTTTGCAGTTATGAAACCTATTGTAGACGTCATTACGACAATCCTATTTTTAAAGTAAATTATCCCACGTTTATTCCTATTCAAAGAAAATCTAAATTGATTTTAAGTCTAATGACTCATCCTAATTTAATCATTAATCCCAATCGGCTTTGTTCTTCTTCAAAGGCGACACCTTCAGTGAGGTGCCCATTTGTAAATCCCATTAACGTTCCTCTAGTTGACACCCTTATGTCTCAGCAGTCAAGCACAAAGTTCATAATTTTGTATCAGTTTCTCTTCGTCGACATGCACAGTTCAATGCTATATTGCTAGCCTGGCTCAAGATTAGTTAACTTATGTCAGTCCCTCCTGTTCTGTCCTCATTTCCAACCATAAGTCAGCGTTTCATTGACCTTCAACAACTTTGGCTGTACTGCCCTTGACAGTGCGTCCACAGAGGAAATAACATTCGCTGTCTCTATGTGGACCCCCTTAGATGTAGTGATAATTGCTGCCCAACCTGACCATTTGCGTGAAGGCCAGCAAAGGCCTGTATCAGCAAATTCATTCATAAAGCTTGTACCATCCCACAGACCAATGCTCTCTTTGACTAATTTTCATATTCTCAAGCCAGTAACTTCCGCTCCCCCCACGTTGCCGCTAAACTATCCACGTCGTAATTTGAAACCCGCTCTCTCAACGAGCCACATAATCATAACCTTAAGACTTTAGCATTCAGAAAGGAACACTTAGTCCTGACAGCAAATTCAGTGTTTACACACGTAGAATTAGCGCCAAAACTTAGTGTTGGTTCACGATTAACCTTGTTTGAGGACTACGGTACAATGAAAGTTGTAATCGATTATTATCATTTAGTTGTATATGCTGCCACTCTAAGTTTGTTTTAATTTTTGCCAAGTCGGTCAGTGGTATTTCTTGGACAACCCCCTGCTTCAACTTCAAAGTGTAAATTGCTTTTTTTCCTCGATAAGTCATCACATTGTTGCTGTAATATCCCTGACATCCTTAATGCTCCCCTTTCAAATGTTTTCCTTCAAGACAAGATCCAAGACTCTCGCAGTCAGAATTATGATGTCCCCATGGGCCGAGTTTGTCTCGGTTTGTCATTCAAACTAGTGTCAGATAATTGTAGATTATACTCCACAGATCACTTGTCGAATGCAAAATATTCAACACGCCAGTCACTTTATTTGCAAAAACTTTAAATGTTGAACATTGGAGGTCAAACTGGGACTGGGATTCACCACCATAATTTTGGATTTGTCATTGGCCGGACTTGTTGCGTAATCTGAATGTCATTGGCTCCCGTTTTGTATGCTTTATCCTTACCCCTCGAATGGGAAGATTTGTGTACCTGACTTTTAATCATTTGATTACCCTTGCATTGTACATTTAAACTTAACATTGCTCATTTACTTGTCTTAACTTTTCTGTGAAGCATTGCAGCTTTTGTTTTCCCCACATGCACATTCACACATAGCTTTAACTTTAATAATTTTATTCAAATTAACTCTAAGAGCCTTTTGTTACCTTTAAACAGACGTTGATGTGAAGAGCAACTTCACTCTCCATTCATCCAGTAGGTTCATGTCGTTCATAATAACAGGTAGTTTGCATTACATTTGCCGGAACTAACCTGTCTCTCCTTTCTTTCTCCATTCATCCCCAGGGTGTGAAGACTTTTTTTTTCACTTGTCTTCTTTCCTTTAGTAGTTTGGTCTCAACTTCCTAATATTGCAGTTACCCCTGAAACTTCTATTCCCACACATTAAGTTTCCCTCACCGATATATCGGAAGAACTTTTAAATCTACTAAAATGTTGACAATATTGTATGCCATCTTGTGACATCATTGAGTAGAAATGCAAAAAAAGCCCTATATGTGTTGAGATAAGTTATTACACTGGTTTTTAAAAGAATTTTAAAACTGCGGACTTAAAAGCCGCTCATTTTATCTCTCAGTACGTATTTAGGTCTGATTAATTTTAAGATGTATGTCCATTGCTAATTGCTGATTTAAGTTATTAATTTTTAGTAAGCCAGAATAGGGAGGATTATTATGTTTGTATATTCCTTTAGGGCTGCAAGATTTTTCTTTGTATTTTGCACAAAATCTTGCATCCATACTCCTTGCAACTTTACCTTGCCCTGTCCTAAAGGCCCGATATGGCACCTGAACTGCATTATTCTATGGACCATGACCCTCACCTGTTTGGAAGCTGAACTGAGATGAACCCACGTGACCTAAAAGGTTCGTACAAGAGCCATAACTGTAACCGGCTGACCGACCTGGTCAGCCAATCTGAGCATATCCGGCTCATTCCCCCTCTTGAGTCCCACCAAACGAAGGACAGAGAAAAGGATTGCTTGGGTCCTCATAGCATGAGAGAGGGAAGATGATCATAAGAACCGTGCTAGAGATACCCAATCTGACAAAAAGGGAAGATTCCAGGTGTGTACCAATCAAAGGTACAACTATCCAATTAACGGCAAATTACCAGCAACAAGCTGTAACACCCATTTAAGGACAAGGACTGTCTTTCAAGTATGGAGTGCAGGTAAAACCACGTGGCCACCGTTTTCCCTATGTAGACTACATTGGTTTTTCGTTTAACTTTATTTAGTTTAACTAGCTTTTTATATATTTCGGGCTGATTCCATGAGATTTTATGTAACACTTTTGCGTATAACTTTTGCTTTAACCCTGGACAGGTAGCGTGGTGTCAGATTTGGCCGGGAAGCGGCGCAAAAACTCGTTTTTTCGTTTCTGCGCATAGACGCCTTGCAGGCTCTGGCTTGTCTACCCAGGAGCCGTTAGTTGCTCACCAGCTTCATCGCAGGAAACATTCGCCACTTCTCTACTCCGACGCATTCGCCGGATATCGCCCTCCAAAGTTGGAATTGTTGCATATTAGCAACCACGTTACTGTTACAGGAGTATGTCATGCATATGCAAACATTTTGCATTTTACATTACTGTATTATTATTTAGTGAAATAATGTAATTGTGTCTATCGGAACATATCAGTGAATGGTGTAGCTACTTGTAACAATCGCCATTTTGTTTTTAAAGCAGCAAAAATGTGATTTTGAGGCTAATTTCTAATTTTCTATTTTTTCCTGTTTTCAGATTTCAGCATGGCGAAGAAATATCTCAAGGAGGAGGAGTTTTTGGAGCTCCTTTTCGTCAGTAGTGATGAAGAAGAGCCTTTGACCATTACCTTTGATGAAGACACTATCCAAGACGACCTGGTCGACAATGAAACCTTTCTGCGTGAGGAAAACGAGGATCAACTTTTGGCTGCTGAAGAAGCGGAAACAGCGCATGAAGAGAGACGAGATTTTGCTGTCTTGCACGCAGTTCGTCTTGATTCCCTTGTTCCTGTGACTCCTGCAGAATCTCCTGTACCTTCTTCAGTGTAAGTAAAAGGTTATATATATATATATATATATATATATATATATATATATATATATATATATATATATATATATATATATATATATATATATATATATATATATGATAGATAGATATATATATGCAATTTTTAAAAAAAATTTTATAGGTCTAGTTTTGTTTTCTTTATATTTATTGTTTCTTTTATTTTGTTTTCTTTTCTCTTAGGTATGGCATCAAGTTAGTTATGGCATGTGATGCAGACACGTTCTACATGTGCAATGCCATTCCCTACCTGGGCAAGGGAACTACCAATACAAGTACGCCCTTGGGAGAATACTTCACGTTGGAGCTAACCCGACCCTTCAGGAAGGCTGGGCGTATTGTTACGACAGACAACTGGTTTACTTCCCTGCCACTAGCCAAGGCTCTCCGTGAACGTGGGATGCATTTAGTTGGTACTATTCGTCCCAAACCTTACCTGCCTACTGTGTTGCTGACAACGCCCCTGGAATTAGCCGAATCTGTTGCCACGTATAATTACAAGGACAAGGTCACAATTTTGTGCCAACGTGTGAAGCCGACAAAAAGGATCCAGATTCTTTCCACAGTTCATCACAATCCCACAGTTATTGAGGATCATAAAAGTCACATACACATATTTTATAATGCCATAAAGGGAGGAGTTGACACGTTCGATCAGATATGTTCTGCCCTGACCTGCAGCAGGAAGACCTGGAGGTGGCCCGTATGTGTCTTCTATGGGATTATCAATCTTGTTGTAAATAATTCCTTTTTTATCCACCAAAATTTGTCTGACAACACCTTGTATAACAGGAGGCAATTTTCTGCGGAATTGGCCATGGAACTCGCCCATGATGCAGCACTTTCAAGACTCGCAAGCAAGAGGTACCTCCCGAGGGACTTGACTTACCTCATTTGCTCTGTTTTTGTGGTACAAGAGCCCGAAGACGAGAGTCCAGACACTCCAAAACGAAGTGAGAAGCGCAACAGATGCCCTCTCTGCCCTTCTTCTTCTAATGTCAGGACCAAGCTTTTGTGTGGCAAGTGCCATAAGCCTGTTTGTAACTCGCATGTCAACTACACCTGCGACCAGTGCCAACTCACGTAGTAAGTTTCACGAATTATTTTTCTTACCCGTTTATACTTACTAAAAATAATTTTTAACCTTTTTGCTGTCATCTAGGGTCATCATAGATTATTTATTTACCATTTTATTGCATATACATCAATTATTAGTACTCTTTCTAGATATGCCTTTCTTTTACGTCAATTGCGCACGGTACGTGTTACATTTGAACTAAGCTTTTGCCCAGTTTATATTAACTATATATAATTCCTAAGGTTTTGCCATCATCTGGGATCATTGTAGATGACTTTTGCAAAAATTCATCCAAATATAATAAGTATTACCACTATAAATATAGCATTCATTTCACACAAATATTTTGTAGTGATTTAGCGTATACAAAAATTAACCGCTTTTTCTTTTCTTTACAGATCTGGCAGATTTGCTGATATCGGCGATGTTTTTACGTCAAGTTGTGCACACAGGACTCTAGTTGCAGCACACAAGTGGTTTTTTGTTCATTGTTTTATTTTAAAGTGTTCAGTGCAAGTTATTTATGAAAAATTGTATTTTTATACTTATTTTCGTATTTATGTAAGTACAGTGTTATTTTATATTCAGCGTTTTTTTCTCCTACATCAGTAGAAAGTAGACTCTTTAAACTAGTAAACTATAAAAAAAAAAAAAATTGTAAATTGGTATCCTCCCTTTAACGCCCCCAAAAGGGAGCGTAACACATATGACACCACGCTACCTACAAAGGGTGAGTTTGGCCACGCTACCTGTCCAGGGTAGACTAGTACAGTCTTAGGTCAAACGATTATGTGTTCGACCCCACTTTAATAATTTATTATTGCAAGAGACCTCGTATCACACATAATATTAATTGCCTTTTGATATTGCTATGTTGCATTTTTGTTACTTGATTTTTTGTTTTTTTTAACCTCTATTGCTTGATGTTAAGATCTTCGAATTTTCACTGTAAATTTTGTGTAATAGTTTAAGAATATTAGGGTAATTACCCTTTCATATTACTACTTCCTTTTGGATTGGTTATATCAAACATGAATATTTAATCTAGGACAGTACACCCGATCTAATGAATGTGGTAACTCTAAATACTTAAGAGTAAGATTGTATTAGCGAGTAATTTAGTATTGAATCTATATGCTTCAAAGGTAAAAATCCTTATAGTTAACTATTACTTTACAACAATACATCACTGATCCCTCAAATGCCGTTGGGTATGTTAACATAAATGCCTGCCCACCATCTCACTAGGGTCCCTGGGACAGATCTGAAACGGAGCCTAATAGTGTAGATGACTTTAGATTGACAGAGCTAAGATAGATCAGCAATAAATCATTTAGTCACGTGTGACGTTTTTAGGTAAGTGTACGTGACAAGACTATTTCATCAGAGTGAAGAATCGTGAACTGCAGCAGCATAGTTATTGTCAGGGTGCTGTGCCCTCGGGTGTTAGCGCTCCTATCCTATCAAGTCATACAAAGTATATTATCTTAACACTCAACGGAAATTAAACCTAAACCGGCCGTTGCCAATTAATAAATAACACAAAAAAATATGTATTTTCATTATGGCATTCAGTATATAGTGAGTACCGTTTATTGCCGTCAAATCAAATATATTAGTTCTATTTGATTATTCATTACTTCTTAGAAATATAAGGGCATCTATAATATCATCCTTCATACCTAGTTTCCAATAATTAAGACTTTACCTTAACAGAGAGAATGTGCATGGTACACTCACTTAGGAGACAGAAAGTGCAAGATATGAGGTAGCTATCTTGCTTATAATATCTCATGTGAGTGTTCATGTTTTCGTACGTGCAGGGTACAAAGAGAGAAAGATAATTTTTTTCTCTCAAGTAGGAATCTCTGTTTGATCACCTACATGCAAATATTTGCATGTAGATTTGTGTGGCTGT
>NC_090747.1:58069874-58082374 GCF_036898095.1 Palaemon carinicauda | reverse complement strand
ATATATATATATATATATATATATATATATATATATATACATGTGTGTGTGTAAGTGTGTGTATGTGTGTGTGATAAATTTTACGCATTTACAGGTGTTTTTCATGTGCAAATAAGCCATATATATTATTACATTAATGTGTGGATTCTATTATCGAATTGGGTTCAGAGCACGAAGGCGGAACCAGTTAAAGACAACAGCCTCTGACTAGCCAGGAATTGAACCCTGGTCTGGAAACCTGTATGGCTGTGGCATGTAAAGTCAATGACAGTTCTTCTTTATTTATACAAGCCGCCCTCAGGTTTGTTTGTACTGGCAATTTAAATCAACCCATCTTCAAGACTGAAGCTACTGAGTATGTTTTTACTTGGTATTTGATTAAAGAAATATTTTTAACATTTAGACGTGTTTTTCATATTCAAATATGCCATATGTTGTTATACATTAATTGCTGGATTCTCATATCGACATTCATCAACATAGAGTGTCTGTTCGGAAAATTTCCGAGAGATATAATATTGAAACAAAAATGGCTTGAAAGGATAATTAATCACAGGAAAACATAAAATAGGACTTCTCAGAGAGAGAGAGAGAGAGAGAGAGAGAGAGAGAGAGAGAGAGAGAGAGAGAGAGAGAGAGAGAGAGAGAGAGAAGGCACAGGCATCTCGTTTCTTTATTATTTCGTTTTTTTTTATCTTTCTACTGGCGATTCCAAAACTGCCTACTATATTCATTTAAGATTTTCTAGGATAATTAGAGAACAAATCTTCTGGACCAGCAAATGAACCTAATATCTCTTGCCTAACATTCAAATGGTACCCGTAGGGGAACTGACATCCCCCTCCTCTCTCTCTCTCTCTCTCTCTCTCTCTCTCTCTCTCTCTCTCTCTCTCTCTCTCTCTCTCTCTCTCCCTTAGTAAATACGCCAAATAAAGGCATAATAAATGTTCTCTCTTATTCATTAGGGATGACAGGAAAGCTCATCCTAGAATAAGAATAAACAAATCTCCCGCCTGAACACAGCTGTGTGAGGCAACATTTACAAAACACCGCAGAACTAGAAACATTAACGTTGGCAAAACGCATAGCATGAAATCTTCATATTGAGTCGTTCACATAATTATTGAATATTAAAGGTTTTTCGAAAAGGATTTTTTTTTTTATTTTATTAATCATTTATAATCCTTTTATTAGTATACTTTGAAGCAAGAAGTGAAAACTCCCCTAACGAATATATCGAGATCATTCATGATGATAACAGCCGGTGTCAGATCAACATCCAACTTTCTTTATCTTCGTATTTGAATGTTGTGAGATGACTTTCAATAATAACAACAGGCTTTTCTTTAGTTGGCAATCGATTCAAATTCATAGATTGGTAATATCATTAAGAAATTACTCGTTGTAGAATAACAGAACTTGTTTTAAGAAAAACTTTGATCTCAAAATATAATCGAAGTATCTTTAATGTTGTTTGTTTCCAAGCAGAATGGTTAAACTAATTTTTTTTCTAGATCATTCCCTGGTTGGTGGGATAGGCATTGCCAGTTATTGGGTTCCCTAATAAATGCTGCCTAATAATTTTCAAATTTTATCTGAATAACATCATACCGAATAGCAGCTGACATTTTTGTATCTTTCAGAATTGATTAACATTGATATCCACAAACATACTGGAAGTAGTAAATAGTTTATTATCATATCAGTAACCTGGAATCTAAACATACATTGACAAGCTTCTAATGAAATAATCTTAATAAAATGAATATGAAAGAAAAAAAAATCATCACAGGAAAAAATTTGAGATAGTGATGGTATTTTTTGTTTTTGATCCACCCTCATATAGGAAGCCTACAGATTTTCCTCAGATATCATATATATATATATATATATATATATATATATATATATATATATATATATATATATATATATATATATATATATAGAGAGAGAGAGAGAGAGAGAGAGAGAGAGAGAGAGAGAGAGAGAGAGAGAGAGAGAGAGAGAGAGAGAGAGAGAGATAACTTCTCATAATTCGATGACATCAGTGAATTGAATACAATACAATGGTCTTAGCCAAATGTAGCTTTTTACGCTATCATTAGTTTTCTTATTCATACCCTTTTATTCTTATTTCCATATGAAATCTGCCTAAGACCCACTAATAATTCCAGTCATTGTCACTCCTCATAGAAAACCTCTTTCACATCCCAATATACAGCTCTGAAAACCAGACATTAAGACGCCAACTACGAAATAAACTGATATGAGATATACTATTTTCATAGGAGTCTTACAAAAAAGTGAAAAAATTAAGTTAAAAATGAAACCAAGCTGCCATCCCGAATGCAAATCAAAGCTTGTACTAATATCTTAAGGCGGAAGATGAAAGGCAACAAAATATCGCTGGTTATTTTCGTTGTTGGAAAAACGAACTTCTTAGGAGATCTCCTTTTTTCTCCCCAAACACTTCTTAATTGTGGAATAGGAATGAAAAAGAGATGAAAGGAATATGATACTAGCAAATTATATTAAATTGCAGTCTTTTGAAACCGTATATATATATATATATATATATATATATATATATGTATATATATATATATATATATATATATATATATATATATATATATATATATATATATATATATATATATATATATATATATATATATATATATATGATAAATTTTTGCACATTTAAACGTGTTTCTTTCATATTTCAAATAAGCTATATATATTATTAAATCAAAGTCTGGATTCTCTTAACGACCTCGGGATCAGAGCCCCAGGCGGAACCGCCCAAAGACTATGATATCGGACCGGCGGGGATTTGAACCCTCGTCCAGGATATCTGTATGCCAGTGACCATACCACTCAGCCACGAAGAAAGATCTTTCTTCGTGGCTGAGTGGTATGGTCACTGGCATACAGATATCCTGGACAAGGGTTCAAATCCCCGCCGGTCCGATATTATAGTCTTTGGGCGGTTCCGCCTGGGGCTCTGATCCCGAGTTCGTTAAGAGAATCCAGACTTTAATGTATTAATATATATGGCCTATTTGAAATAGATATATATATATATATATATATATATATATATATATATATATATATATATATATATATATATATATATATATATATATATATATATATATATATATATATATATATATATATATATATATATATATATATATATATATATATATATATATATATATATATATATATATTTACATATATATATATATATATATATATATATATATATATATATATATATATATATATATATATATATATATATATTTGGGCTCAAGCCATGTTATCCTGATGGGAGTTCCTATAAGTAGCTTCCTAAGGGATATATGTATATGTATTACAGTGATATTCCCAGAGAATTTTACCTGTAGATATCCAGAATTCTAACTTCTGGCGCAAATATCCTTAAATTTCTCTCAAGGATATCACATAATATCAGAGGACATATTCTTGACATGTCACATAGCAATCTGCACCCAAAATAACGTTAACGCTTCGAGGGAGAATTGGCAGAATAGAAGGGGAGCCGTACCTTAATTCTCATAATATTGAGTATCACAACAGCGCCATATCGAATATGGAGAACATTAATTATTTGGTAGCGATTTCGCTCGGTGGTGTTCCTTATTGATCTGACATTTTTGATCGATATTCAAGGATTTTAATATGCATTCTCCAACT
The DNA here is from genome assembly GCF_036898095.1 of Palaemon carinicauda. Lineage (NCBI taxonomy): Eukaryota > Metazoa > Arthropoda > Malacostraca > Decapoda > Palaemonidae > Palaemon > Palaemon carinicauda. The sequence goes on along the minus strand of NC_090747.1, from coordinate 58,078,639 downwards.
TCTTTCGCTTCTGAGAAGTTGAGTATTGAAATTTTATAATATTTGTTTTTTTTTCCTTTCTCACAGTGAAATTAGAATAATTTATTGTGATTAGGAGGTAGGCCTGTTACCAGAGGCGCCATGGGCGCTGTTGTTCGTTGGGTATGTTATTTAGTTAGAAGAACGACATTCCCAGTTTTTAAAATTGCATTATTAACTTATCTATGAAGGTATTTAGGCATTTTTATATTTGTAAAGATATTTATATGCATGAAATCATCCTTTTCCTCCGCCGATCATATATGTCAGAGTTTCAGTGATATAGGTAGCCGAGATCTCACCTTCCCTAGGTAACCTAGCCTAGGCAACATATACTTTCGACATTCCCCGGTTACTGTCGTGTATTGGTTATCAATTCATTGGAGATAGATATCTCCTGGAATTATTATATAACAGATACTCGTCTCTATTACAGATTTAAGGGTAATCCCTCTTCCCTCTGAGTGTAGCCTTTGGCTACAACCCTAATGGGTCGGTTTTGAATTTTTATTTCAGGCATGAATAACCTATGGTTTATCAGTCTTGTCCCATAGCTGCAGATGGTAAGTTTTGGGATTCGGTCAGGAACTCAGAGTATTTAGTCTTGTGTCGGCAGTCGGCTGCAGGGTGAATAGTCATTCCCCTGCCGGCTAGGCTGCCGGCATAGGAGGCTAGCCCTCCCTAAGCTACACCTGAAGTGGTTGTATGATGACACCATCTTCTCCCTGTGGCCTATTAGACTAGTTCTATGGTCGCTGACCCTAGGCTGAAGTGTAGTATCTTCTTAGGCCTAGGTTGGCGTTGCACTGGAACTCTGTTTCTCCCTTGTAGAGAGGAGGTGCCACTGCTGCCATCCCCTTAACTGTATTGGCACACCCTAGGATGGAGAATAGATGATTCCAGTTCTGTTTGGGATTGCGCCGATACTAAAACAGAGTTTCTTTTAGGTGTTTAGGTCTGGCAAATTGCCAGCTCCTACCACTCCTCATTTAGGACCCTTTTTCCTCCCCCTCTGTTCTTTTATGAGACCGGTATCCTGCAACCTTACCGATGCCAGTGGGTTGCCAGTGCCGGCCAGATTCCCTCCCCACTGCCGTTTTCCAGCCGCCGCCAGCTATGACAGCTGAATAGAGCCATGTCAACTGCCGCCGGCTATGACGGCTGCCGGCGGCGATGCATACTGCTTCAGTTCTCCCTTGAACTGCTAGCCACAAGTTCTATTGCCGGAGTACCGTCGACAAGACCGGCACAGATAGGTGCTTACTCAGCCAGCAGTATGCCGATTGTACTAATACTGACGGAGGCTAGCCTGCCAGCAATTTGTCGGCGGGAGCTTGCAGGCAATAGTACTGTGGATGAATGGAAGCCTGAATGTTACATTCCCTCCTTCCATTTGAACCTTATTTCTGGAGAAAGGCAGTAAAATTAGACTTTACAGCCTTAATTACTGTATATATACATAGTAATAGGTAGCCTTCACTCCATGCTATCTCTCTCTCTTTTAGCTATCATGCTGGATGTGCATGCAATAACCAAGTCTAGAAATGGTTCAGGCAACAATGTACCTGGACGAGAAGTTGGGGTGGGCAGCACCCGAAGTGGCTGGTCTATGAACATCCAAGGAGAAGAATCGGTTCCCAAAACATCGCGGATGCAAGACAAGCCTCAAGAAGTCTCATTTTCTTGCAGCTCAATTGTTTCAATGGCTGTTAAATCATTGAAGTCTGTAGTCACAACAACTCTCCCTTTCCATAGGAATATAAAAGGAGATTGTAAGGTCGGTCAAGACACTCCGGTAATCAGTCTGATTTCCAAGACATTAGCAAGGAGGAGTCCTGAACTCTCTCCAGTTTGCAATAGTGACACACCCAGTGCTAAGAGCACAGCTGAAAGATGCGTCAAAAATCTGGAGAAGATAAGCATCAAACGCTTGAAGAGATCTAAAAAGGCCAACATAGGTCCTTCTTTCATTGCTTCTCTAACAAAGGTTAAAGTCAGAAAGTCCCAAGACCATGTTGGTCCTGTCATGAGTTCGGAAGCTCTCTCCATGCAGATCAGACTTCCTTTGACTGATCTGGGACACCAAAGCGATAATGAGACGTCGCAATTGACTTTACAAGAAAATGTCTCATAGGGTATAGGTTACGTTAACCATCTCTTACCTAAAGGAATGGTACCTGTCAGCAGTTCATATACAACCAATCCACAATCTGAAAGTGGATGCTCTATTTAGGCTCAAGCCGATAGAGTTGGAGTGGTCCATGGATGCTGACCTATTCCCTCCCAGATGGGATCAACTCACAGAACTGCAAATTAAATCGACCTCTTCATCACGCGTCTTCAACAAACTACCTCGAGATGTAGCCCCATACGAGGACCCTCTAGTGGAATTAACAGACATTATATCTCTGGTATAGAAGGGATGGACTCAGATATCCTGATTCCTCCCATCCAATCGCCTACTGAAGGTCCTCAACATGCTGAGATCCTTCCAAGAGGGAGTAGCTCTATTGGCTCCTAAGTAGCCCAAGAGCAATCTGCCCTCTTTAGTGAAGTAACTGAAGCTGAGGCAGGTCCTAGTTCTAAACCCAGGACTATATCAGAGGGTTCAGAAGCTGATTGACTTCGATTTATCACGCAGAACCCGAACCCTTCATTTCATGATTTCCTTGCCCTAGCGGTTAGAAAAGATTTGGGATCTCAGAAGGCCAATAGAAATCTTAGTAGAATACAAAACTAAGTCAACGAGAAGACAAAATGAATCTTATTGGAAAAAGTGGGTTGCTTTTGTTAAAGCCAAAGGACAGAAACAAATTTTGATGAACTTCTGCCTGTCCTTCTTTGTCCACCTTCATAATCAAGGCCTGGCGGCCAACACGATAAGTACGTACAAATCACCTTTAACTAGACCTCTTCTATATGCCTTTCAAGTAGATCTATCCAATTAAATCTTTAGTAAGATTCTAAAGGCATGTGCAAGGCATAGGCTTGCACCACCACCAAAGCCCATTTCATGTTCCTTGGATAAGGTACTACATTATGCCTCATCTATGAACAATGAAGATTGTTTCCTTAAGGATATAACTCAAAAAGTTATTTTTCTGTTCGCTATAGCCTCAGGGGTTAGAGTTAGTGAAATAGTGGCCTATCTAGAGACGAGGGCCACATTCACTTCACAGAAGCGGGAGAATTGAACCTCTTTCCTATTCCAACCTTTCTCGCTAAGAATGAGCTACCCACTAAGAGGTGGGGTCCCTGGAGAATCTGTCCTCTGAAGGATGATGTTTTTCTATGTCCTGTAGAGTGTCTAAAGATCTATCTTCGTAGAACTTCAGACTTCAGGGGAGGACAGCTCTTTAAAGGAGATCCCTCTGGATCAAACTTATCCCTAAAACAACTGCAGGGGAAGCTCACCTACTTTATTAGTAGAGATGATCCTGACAGTATTCCCGCAGGTCATAATCCAAGAAAAATTGCTTCATCACTGAACTTCTTTCAGTATATGGACTTTGAGGGTCTTCACAGGATGGAAATCATTCAGTGTTTTACAAAGACTATGCAAAACAGGTCCATGTAGTGGCAGCAGGTAGCGTATTAAAACCTTCCCACTAATTACTGTCATAGACAGGTAATTATTTGGCACCCTCGAACGTCCTCGTTCATAGTCTGGATGGGAATCATGCAGTGTTCTACAAACACTATGCTAAGCAGGTGCATGGACTGAAGCATAATGCGGTGGCGGCGGGTAGAATTTTTTAAACCTGCTGTCTAAGTCTGCGATAAACAGCTAATTGACTGGGACTGTCAATTAAAGGGAGAAGGGGTCATTACTTTTGGTGTGACCTCCTTTTTATGAGTGTTACCATGGTATCACTATCTCTGTTTAAAATCCCAGGTGTGGAATTATACAGATAGCACTAGTGCCGTTTGTACGTAGTACACAGTGTTGATAGAATGTAACCGGTACAGAACTTTCGAAGAGAAGTTTTATAATAAAAAATTTCTACAATCTGAGAGTAGCACTCATCATTTATTTCCCTTTCAAGAAAGAAATATAATTTCTGTATACGTTACATGTATAATTCCGTTATTATGTTACATTCGTTTTACTGGTTAATGCATTTAGTAATTTATTAGGAATAAATGTCTATTAGAATGTATTGCGTCCTAATTCGCCTGACAATTGGATGTGTAAAAGGCCAGAGTTCTTTGACTTACTAAAGTAAGTATTCATCATATAGTTGTATGCTTGCAAAAATAAATATAAGAGACACTGGTATTGATTCGGCAATATAAACAAACTATGAGACTGTTTGTATATTCAGTGTATACTTATGTTTGTTCATACAATAAATGCTAACCTTGAGTCCCCTTTTCTACTGTCTGGAATGACTCTTCCCTGTAGGGGGCAGGAAGCACTTACATTGCTTATGATTAGTGATGATGACGGATAACGGTAACGTCATTTGTCTTAATTAGTCAAAATGACTATAAAAATGTTGTCCCAAGGTTAAGGCACTGATGAAAATCCACAGATATATTAATGCTCAGGTACACTTCCATCAGGACGACATGGCTTGAGTGCAAAAAATGTATTTTGAGCGAAGCGAAAAGTCTATTTTTGGGTGAGACGGACATGTTGTCCTGATGGACCCACCCTTCTTTTCTAAAAAGAAAATACCTTCACAGAATCACTCCCGAAGTACTGTATCTGTAGCACCATGTTCAATGCTACAAGGAATCTTTGCCATATTGGATATGTCGCTCTTGTGATACTCAATAGTATGAGAACTAGGGTAACCTTGATACGGCTCTCCTTCTATTCTGCCACTTCCCCCTCGAAGCGTTGACACTACTAGGGGTGCAGAATGCTATATGACGTGTCAAGAATACGTCCTCTGATATTACATGATATCCTTGAGAGAAATTTAAGGATTTTCACGCCAGGAGTTAGAATTCTGGATACCTAAAGGTAAAATTCTCTGGGAATATCATTGTAGTACATATATCCCTTAGGAAGCTACATATAGGAACTTCCATCAGGACGACATAGCCATCTCACCCAAAAATAGATTTTTCGCATCGCTCAAAATCCTTTATATATATATATATGTATATATATATATATATATATATATATATATATATATATATATATATATATATATATATATATATATATTGTCCTCTCCTTCTTCCATGCTTCATTTGCTACCTATAGGGACCTATTCTGTTATTCTTAATGTCGATCTATTATATGCCGATCTTATATGTCCTGCCCACGTCCATTTACTTTTTTTACATGCTATTAGAATATCTCTCGTATCAATGTTTTCTTTTTAGTCTCTTAGTGTCGTTCCCATCATTATACTTTTTAAAGGTCTTTGAGTTTAGCTAGCTTAGGTTCTAAGGCCTAGTAATGGTACAAGATTCGGATGCATAACTTAAAACAATGACCTTCTTATTAAATACTTTTCATCTAAATGAAAGTGGCCTTTTATTCTTCATTTTCTTATAAATCAGGAGAGATTTGGCTTACTGGATCTACTAAAAGCAGGATTAAGGAGGAACTATTGGATCCATTCTGATAACTATAATAGCTTTTACAAAATAGAGGAACTTAAAGACAGAATAACTCTAATTGAAAATGAGAAAGAATGAATGTGGAAAATATATCTACATATTTACTTGGGAAAGAAAAGAATGTAAAAAAAAGTATCGATAAATTGTGTGTAAAAGAAGGTGTATATGTAACGGACACAAAGACTATGCAAAGGTGTGTATCAGAGTTTTATTGAAATTTTTATAAAAAAAAAATCTGTAAATTTTGAATTGAAATATAAATTTTTTGAAAATATGATTCGTGTCATATATGATGATATGAAGTTGACCCTGACGGCTGAATTAACAGATTAAGACATTTGAGAAGCTATATTAGGAATGAAAAATGGGAAATGTCCTCGGGTTGATTGATTAGCCATCGAATTCTACAAAACTATGCAGAGTACTGTGAAAAGAAAAATTTATGAAAGTACTGAAATATTCCTTCACTAATTTTAAAATGTGGAATGACTCAAATAAAGGTGTTATTAAGCTTTATCCAAAAAATGGAGATTGATGTAATCTTAATAACATGAGTCCCTTTACTATGCTAAATGTATATTATAATATTATAGCAAAGGTCTTAGCAAACAGGTTAAAATCAGTACTATCTCTATTTGTATCAGAGGAACCTTTTTTTTGCTGTACCTGGAAGGTCAATTACTAACTATAAAACCTTGCTCAGGGATGTTAAATGGTTCCAAAAAAAGGGAAACAAGAGAGCTGCTCTATTAAATCTTGATTGGTATAAAGCATGTTATATAGTAAATCTGGACTTTCTATTCGGAACGTTATACAAACGTGGATTTTCTTTATTTTGTACACTGGATTTGAATGCTGTATAAGAATGCCAAATGTTTTATATCTACAAATAGCCATATATCTGACCCTTTTCTTATAAGCAAGTCTGTTCGACGTTGTTGTCCATTATTTATTATTTTATTTGTTATAGCACAAGAGCCATTGCATAGAATGCTGAAGGTTAGGTTGGTAACTCTTTCTCCAGTTCTTCTGAATGGGTTAAAACTGAGTTACTGGCTTTGATGATGATACCATTATTATTGTAAATAAATTGGTGGATATTGAAAAAACTTCACGGGTTATTAATAAGTATGAAGAAGCAAGTGGAGTGAACTTGATACAAAGAAAACGTACATTGTAGGAATTGGATCGTGGAAAAAAAATCGAATGACCAGAAAGAGGAATAGAAGTGAAACAAGGCAGTTTTAAGATCCAGGGTTTATTCCATGAAAAAGATTATAAAATATCTGCAAGGGTGAACTGGGGAAATATCAAAGATAATATTTTAGAAATGTTAGGGCCACTTTACGAACGAAGACTAACATTATTCCAAAGGAGTGAAATATTTAAAGTAACTTTCTTATCAAAGGCATGGTATGTTTCTCAGGTATATCCAATTCCAGCTGATATTGGTAAATATACAGAAAAGGGTAACTTCAAATATCTCTTGTATGGGAATTATCAACCTATTAAAAGGAAAACTAAGTATCTTCTAAAGAGTCAAGGAGGATTTGGTATTGTAAATCTAACTGTGAAAGCAAATGATATGGCTTTCTACAGCTTTTTCAAAAGTGTTGTCAATAGATTAATGTAATGTGAAATAACTGCATATCATTGTGGGCTAAGACTTTCTTACCAAGTGGATTTTAACAAATGTAGTGAATCTACCATTTTTAGAACTCTATATTATCACAAAATAATAACGATATTTCATTCTATAATAAATATAAACACTTAACCTTTGATTAAATTAAAACACATTGACTGGGAAATGCTGAGAGGTGAATCTCTTCTTCCCAGTATTGAAGAAAGTTATCTTTTGTTTAAGTGGAATATAAAATGGGAAAATTTATGTAACAAGGGGATTGATCCAGTAAATAGAGAAATTTTTTTTAAAATACAGTCACGAAGTCTTAGCTACAAAGGATAGGTTATTTATGATGAACATTATGGACAGTTATTTGTGTAGTAATTGTGGAGAGCCTGACTCAATTATGCACTTAGAATATTTTTTGTATATTTAGAAGAACAGTTGTGAGTTCGATCAAAACCTTTTTTAACATGGTTTGTGAAATACACACACAAAGTTTTCTGAAGGTTTTAAAACTGGATTCCCAAGCATATTGAAAAACGGATAGAATTACAGCAAAGTTAGTAGTAAGTGAATTATTGACAGGGATCTAGTACCTTCATAAGGGGATGCCCTCAGCCGATAAGTTAAGCATGATTTCCTTTACTAAAAGTAGAGTATTTAAGAAAAGATCTATATTGTAAAAGTCACTAGAGGATAAATGTCTGTTACATTTTACGAAAGAATATATTAATTTCGAGAAGAAATTAGTGATAATTGTGCAAGTGAGAAACTCTTTCATTTTAACTCAAGTTTAAAATATATAAGCTGTAATAATCTTTATTTATTGCATTATCAGCTAGTATTGTTCTATTATGTTATATAAATATTTATCTAAATAACTAATAGTAGTGCATGCAAATGATGAATTATAAAATACATCGGGAAAATCAAGATTAAAGTATATATGTTTATATAATAAATATGTATTTGCAAAAAATAACTTGTAAACTATATAACTTCTTGATAAAAGTAAAATAAATCCATATGTACAATCTTTGAGTAAATGGTTTTCTTTTCCACATTTATAACACATTCACCGCTGCCCATTATACACGATGGTTAAATTAAAGACAAAACATTTATTGAGGAGGGAATATTCTCTTTGAACCTCATCTTAACCATCAGAGTTCCATTGAGTTCAACAGAGAATTGACCCATATTAAATCTGTTGTGTCTTATTCCTTCCACTTTTCCATATCTTTTAAACATTGACATAACAGATTCGTCAGATACTCGCATAGGTGCATTCCTTATTGAAACATGTCACAGCTGAACCAACGTCGATTATCTTAACCTTAACCAATTCACTCAACTCAATCACCTCATCATCATAATCTCTAACAATACTTGTATATGTCTCTTGCTGAATCAAACTTTACCACTTCTTTATTCCTACTAATATTCTGCACGCCTATGATGTTTGCTATGTTGATTTTTATTCTATCAAACAAAATATCACTCACCATTTCTATCGTGGCAAAGGCCGAAAAAT
>NC_090747.1:58057374-58062374 GCF_036898095.1 Palaemon carinicauda | reverse complement strand
GATGTTCAAAATCCATACAATTAAAGAAATTTAAGAATGAGGCAACTTTCCTCGGATCGTGACCTGCGGGTGTATTGTCAGGATCCGTTCTGCGAATAAAATATGTGATTTTCGCTCTGAATTGATTCAGAGATAAATTTGAGCCTGATGTTTCTCCCCTGAATAGTTGACCACCCTTGAAGTCTGAAGTTCTATGAAGATAGACCTTTAGGCATTCTACTGGACATAGAGATGCATCTTCTTTCAGAGGGCAGATTCTCCAGGGACCCCACCTGTTGGTGGGTAACTCATTCTTGGCGAGAAACGTAGGATCCGGAAACAGGTTCAGTTCTTCCCCATCCAGGAACTGAACACGACCTGCCTCTCTCGAGAGGCTACAATCTCACTAACCCTGGCCCCGGACGCGAGTGCAAAATAGGAAAATAACTTTTTGTGTCAAATCCTTTAACGCACACTCTTCATTGCTCAACAGAGAAGCGAAATGAAGAACTTGTCTAAAGACCATGGAATGGGCTTTGGAGGTGCTGAAGGTCTGAGCCTAGCACAGGCTTTCGGGACTTTATTAAAGATCTCGTTACCTAGGTCGACCTGGAAGGCATATAGAATGGGTCTTGTCAAAGCAGACTTACACGCTGAAATCGTGTTCGCTGCCAACCCTTGACCATGGAGGTGGGGAAAAAGATAAGCAGAAGTCTGTCAAGATCTCCTGCGGAATCTTCGCCTTGACAAAAGGCCACCCATTTTCTCCAAGATGACTCATATTGCCTTCTAGTAGATTTGCATTTATATTCCTCAAGGAAGTCTATACTGGCTTTCGAAATCCCGAAACGCTTTCTCACCGCTAGGGAGAGAAAATCATGAACTGCAGGGTCCGGGTTTTCTGTAATGAAGCACAGACAGTTGACTTCTGGACTCGCTGGGTCAGAACTGGATCTGGTAGTGGTACAAACTTCAGCTACAGTTCCAATGCCAGGAGGAACCACACGCTGTTCGGCCACTTGTGGGCCACTATTGCCGCTACCCTTTGAAGGATCTCAGTTTGTTGAGGACCTTCAACAGAAGGTTGTGAGGAGGGAACAGATAAATCTTGGACCATCTGTTCCAGTCGAGGGACATCGCGTCCACTGCTTCCGCTAAGGGGTCCTCGTACGGGGCACGTACAGGGGCAACTTCTTGTTGTCTTTCGTCGCAAAGAGGTCTATCTGCAGTTCTGGAACTGATTCAGAATGAAGGAGAATGATCCTGCGTCTAAGGACCATTCCAACTCTATCGGTGTGAACCTGGATAGAGCGTCCGCTGTCACATTGCGGACTCCTTGAAGGTGAACTGCCGACAGGTACCACTTCTTCTTTTCCGCCAATCGGAAGACGGCCAACATCACCTGGTTGAGAGGTGGTGACCTCGATCCTTGTCGATTCAAGTATCTTACAACTACCTCGCTGTCTATTACCACTTTATGTGGAACGAATGACGCGGGGAGACTTTCTTTAAGGTAAGGAGCACTGCCCTAGCTTCTAGAAAGTTTTATGAGAAAGGTCTTGAATAGCCTGGACCAAGTCCCCTGGACTTTTTTCCGATGAGAGTGACCTCCCCATCCCTCCTTTGAGGCGTCTGAGTGAATCGTCACTGACGGGGGAGGTGGCTGAAGAAGAACCTGACTTCTTTAGATGTCTGGCTTGGGACCAAGGCCTGAGAAGAGTACTTAGCCGAAGCGGCTGGTCTTCTCAGATCTCTTCACGCGTTTGATGCATAACTTCTCCAAACTCCGATTGCATCCTTTAGCTGTGCTCTTAGCACTGGGTCTGTCACCGAAGCAAACTGGAGAGAGCGCAGTACTCTCTCCTGCTCGTGTCTTGATATCCTTTCGGAATCTTGAAGTCTCTTGACAGAACCCGCTATCTCCTTCCTTTTCTTCGCCGGGGTGGAGAAACAGTGTGACAAAAGGTCCCAGTGGATCTTAGCCATTGGAACTTTTGAGATGGAGAAAGTCGAGACTTTTTCTATTGATCTTGAAGCCTAGGTACTCTAGGAACTGGATCACTTGACTGGAAGCTTGCAAGAATTCTGTCTCGGATGCTGCCCACACCAACCAGTCGTCCAGGTAGGCTACTACCTGAATTCCCTTTAGGCGAAATTGTTTGAGAGCTACGCTCGCAAGCTTCGTAAAAATCCTTGGGGCTATGTTTAGCCCGAATAGCATGGCTCCGAAGGCGTATAGTCTTCGTTGTAGCCTGAACCCTAGGTAGGGGGAGAGTCGATGGCTAATTGGAATGTGCCAGTAGGCGTCTGACAAGTCTATAGAGACGGAATATGCCCTCTTGGGCAGTAAGGTCCTTATGTGTTGCAGTGTTAGCATTTTGAATTTGCAATTCACTATGAACTTGTTAAGTGGCGACAAGTCCAGAATGACTCTGAGCTTTTCCGAGTCTTTCTTGGGAACACAAAACAGCCTCCCTTAGAAATTGATGGGCTTCACCCTTTTTCTCCAACCGTTCTTGAACGTACTCCTCCATAACGGGGGTGGAGTGTTGGAAAAACCGAAGGTACGGGGGTGGAGTGCTGTACCAGCTCCCGCCCAGTCCATTCTCGAGTAGGCTGTGGGCCCAGGGATCGAAGGTCCACCGATCCCGAAATTTCAGAAGTCTCCCTCCTACCGGTATCACCTCACTTGGACTGCCGTCCTGAGGTCTTGCCTTCCTGACCACGACCACCCCTGAATCCCCTTCCCCTTGAGGGGCGTCTAGACGAGCCTCTGGCTGCTCCTCTAGGCTTTGCTCGAAAGGAAGTAGACTGCCCTTCGAACGCTGGGGTGAATGCCGTGGACTGTGTCGACACGGCCTGGGGTACCCACTGAAAGGTGGTCGGGGTTTGTGCCACGATCTGGGGCACTGGGGGCAATGGCAATTGCAGTTGCTGTTGCGGTCTAAGAGGCTTGGCTGGCCGAGACGGTAGCCTAGTCCTCATAGTCTTCCTCTTTGGTTGAGGACCCTCATCCGGGGAAGACTTTCCTTTGATAGCCAGGCCCCACTTCTGGAGAAGGTTTCTATTCTCCAAGGCGGCTTTATCAAAAACTTCTTTGACCAAGTCGGTAGGGAAAAAGGTCTTTTCCCCAAATGTTGGAGGAGATTAGTTTCTTTAGCTCGTGCCTCACCGTAGCCGAGGTAAACACGAACTCCCTACAAGCTCTCCTTGCCTTGACGAAGCCATAAAGGTCCTTCGTCACTGTGGCCAGATGAGGCTTGGCCACTACCATGAACATTTCATGGACCTTGGGGTCACTTGCCATCGTCTCGAGAGTAGTCTGAAGAGACATTGAGGCAGTCAGTCTTTCTTTTGTATCGAACTCACTTCGCAAAAGAAAGTCAGATAGCTTGCCGAACTGACGTCCGGCAATATCAGCCTCCAACTTTCCCACTGAAAACGTAAGATGGACGTCCTTCCAGTCTTTGTGGTCCATAGGCAGGGCCAGCGACAAGGGTTTACACTCCTCTAGGGAGGGGCAAGACTTGCCGGCCTTGATTGCTTTTAGTACAGCCAGAAACCCTTTCTGTAAAAGGGGGAAGGCTCTAGTAGGCGAGGACACAATGGAAGGGAGCTTCCTATTCAATGCAGCTACCTTTGAGTTAGAGAAGCCCCTCTCTTTCATCGAGGATGAAAGTAGAGCTTGAGCCTTAGCATGGTCCATCACTATGACCTCCTTCGGCTCTGTCTCCTCCTTTGAAGCTGGTTCCTTCCTCAGCCGGACATAACAGTCCGGATATGATGCCTTGCTGGGCCAGAATTCCACCCTCCAGGGGAACTGAGCCCAGCTTATCCGAGATGACGATCTTTCCAGTCGTCATCGGCATGTGCTCAGCATACCTCCATGGGTTAGCATCTGAGCACAAGGGAAGGTCTTTCACATTGAGCTTTTTCTGGGGCCCATGTGATTCTGCAAGGCACTGCATTCGCAGTTCCATTGCAGCCGCCTTCTCCAGATTCTCCTTCTGCATTTGTTGGATCATTCCAACAATAGAAGAGAGGGCCTGTCCCAGCTCTACTGGGAGACCGGCCGATGTAGAGGGGCTTGAACTTCATCCTGGGCTTCTGCCAGGAGGTCTTCCTCCTGACACCCGTCCACATCAGATATCCTGTCATTTAGCTGGATGTCTTGCATCGCGACCGCGACTTCAGCATCCACCTGGATCTGAACTTAGGGGATCTCCTCTTGAGGCTGGGGAATCACTGCATCAGCTGATGCCTTAGGGAAAAGATACGCCCTCATCTTCTCACTTGGAAGATAAGGGCCAGAAGTGTTCTTTTGGAAGCCCCTTACCCAGGTACGAAGCTTCTTCCTAGCTATTTAAATGTCTCATTAATCAGGTTAGTGCACACAGTACATACCTGAGGGTCCCAATACCGGAGATCATCCTTGGAGACAGCGTATGCTGCGTGTCTCCTACAAAACTCATGTCCGCAGAGGTTCTTGCTGCTGACATTGCAGAAAGCACTTCCCCACTTCGGAGTGTCCTTCTGTAAAGAGAAGAAATTTCCATGAGTATCAAGTGAACTATGTATCACTGGATATGCATAGTATAGCATAACAATTCAAAAAGGAAAGACACACACTTGTGTTTCCCTCACAACCCATTGTTGCAGCCTTCCAGATAATAAAATAAAAAATGGTTTATCTCTTCTAGAGTAACCAATGCAATGTTTCCGGAGGAAACAGGTGGAGCTCACACCTAAGCAATGATTTTAAAATCCTGGATAATAGACAGGGAAGAACTCAGCTTCCTATCTGAGGGCAACAGCAAAGGGATGTGCAAGAAAACACAATAGTGTTAGAAGATACAGTGCTGTACCAAAACCTTTACTATAGTTTTCTTCTTACTGTATATGCTATACAGAAGAATACTAGTACAGTATAGGGGGATGTGTGCCGGCCTGCCTTTGCCGGCCGGCACACACCACAACTAGCTTTAAAGTATACTACTTAACAGCTATAGGGCGGCAGCACT
>NC_090747.1:58044874-58052374 GCF_036898095.1 Palaemon carinicauda | reverse complement strand
CCGATGTCTCTGATTCTACGACACTTTCACTACTCTCACTTACTGTATTGGTATCACTATTTTCGTCACCATCTAAGACCTCTGTAACTGGGTGTCGAGATGTTGTAGCCGGAACTATCTCCTGGTTGTCCCCAGACGTCACAACAGTCACTGGCAGTCCTGCTGGCTAACTGTACGCACCCTCGTCTTCGACGTCCCCGTCGCCCTTGTCTTCTCCAACACCATCATAGTCATCAGAGGGGGCAATCTCCAGGGGAACCAGGTGGCTAAGAGCTCGCCGGGACTCGACATCTTCAAACAACACCCTGGCCGAATGCACAACTTCGTCATCGTCAGGATATGTCTCCACGACACGTCCAAGGGGCCATGTAGCCCTTTTTTGATTGTCTTGGTTGACCAGCATGATGTCTCCGGGGTGCAGCTTGGAAGGTTCCCCGGATCGACAGTCGTGTCTGGCCCTCAGGACACTAAAATACTCTTTCCTCCACCTCTCCTGGAAGGCTTTCAGAGTGTCTGTCAACTTCAAATAACGATCACGGAGCCTCCGGGAGGTGAAGGTCGCATTGAGGTGGTTGTCTGGCAAGATCGGTGCAATTAGGTTGATCATGTTTCCTCCCACTAAATGGGAGGGGGTGAGGACCTTATCCTCACACTTGTTATCGCTGTACATTAGAGGTGTGTTATTAAACACTGCCTCGGCTTCCTTTACCAATGTTAGGATATGGGCGTCCGGCAGGTACTTCTTCCAAGGGCTATCTGGAGGGTACGATTATGCGCTCGAAAAAACCACTTTTCCAATGGGCACGGGGCGTCTGAAAACGCCATTCGATTCCAGTTTTCCTCAGGAACTGCTGGACTTCATCCTCTTCATAAAGTCCCTGAAGGAGGTTGCTAGCAGTCTTGAACGTTTGATGATTATCGGATGTGATGAAAGACGGGGCACCCTAGGTAGCACAAAAACGACGCAAGGCTAAGACGAATTCCTCCGCTTCCAGGGACGGGCAGAAATTGAGTTACATGGCCCTGCTGTCCATGCAAGTCACGATCGGTATGTAGCCTGGCTGCGTTTCAGTCTGTATGGCCGCTGTGTGGTCCACTCCGACTGCGGTAAAGGGTTTCATCAGGTTGATCCATTCTTTCGGTGGGGGGGGGGGGAGGGCGGGGGCTGTCTCAACAGTGGCTGGAAGGCTAGCACGCATTCTGGACACTGCCGTACAATTTGCTTGGCAATGGGACGTAGGCCCGGCGACCAGCATTTCTGTCAAAAGATACCCATTAGTGTATTCACACCACAATGCAAATGCAAACAATGCAAATATCTTAGATAACCACTAACTAAGCATCCCTTGTCTGGCAAAAGAATCAAATGTTTCATTTACTGTACTTGGGACACACATCCTTTATTGCAAATTAGCTTATTATTTAACACTAAATTTAATTGTCTGACAAAATTAATAACTTCACGAGGGGGTCTAACCCCACCCTCCAAGTAAGCATAAACTGTAGGCAAATAATATTTTTGCTCTTATTGGAAAACAATACTGAACGGATGCCGTTTTAATTTAGCAAATCTCATGATTAACCTAGTAACTCTCAATAAGAATTGGAACTCTACTTCCCTCTGTAGAATTTCCCATATCTCTCCTTGGGAGCAGATCTTATTTCTTCCCTGATTTCTTGCACCGCCGCCACTATGGTTCTTTCATTGGCTGGATCATCCTCTTTGTGAGGAACAGGCTCTCCTGCGGTCCTCAGGAACTCTGGATCATTCTGCCAAAGAGGGTTCTGTAGCAATTGTTGCGTTGTTGCTCCTCTGGACAGGACATCTGCAAGATTCTGTTTACTTGGGACATAGCTGAGACTGAAATCTTAAACCTGGTGAAGAAAAATAATCTCCGCCACTCTGCTAGATATGAATACATTCTTATTGTCTTTGTCATCGGGAGATGCTACTCATGCTAACGTGACCTCACTATCGGTCCACATGACTATCTCTCGTGGCTCTATCAGCCCTTTAAGTGTCATAGCTAATCTGCAGCCTAACAATAATGCTAATAGTTCTAGCTTTGGGATTGTCAACTTGTTCATCCCCTTTGGAGTGATTCTCATCTTACTAGTGAGTAGGCTTACTTATTGCAATTGTCCCTAGTATATGCTACTGCACCATATGCCCTGCTGCTGGCATCGGTGAATACATAGAGCTCTAAATTTTTCTTGCCTACCGCTCTTGGAAATGTGATGTTACTCACCGCTTTCAATTCACACAACAACTCACTCGCTTCTCTAGCTTTCTCTCTCCTTAACACGTCATCCCAACCTACGTTATCCTCCCATAATTGTTGGAGGAAAAGCTTTCCTCGAACATATAATGGGCTTATGAAGCCTAGAGGATCATAAATAGAGACCAACATGGAAAGTACCCTACGCTTCGTAGGTACCCATCCCTCCCCCAATTCACTGATTTTCTTACTCGCTTTCCCACACAATCGATCGACGTCTCGAGTCCATCGCAGCCCAAGTACGTTCACGTTCACCGACTCACTCCACTGCTTCTCGCTATCAAAGGCTAAGTTATTGGACGCCCTCCCTTCTAAAGGCATACCAGCCCTTTTTCGGGATCTTGTTGACAGATTAATGATCCTACCTCATGCTCTCTACATCCTCGAAAGTACTGAGATAATTATCTACGTAAAAGGACTCAGCCAAATCTGGCCTACCTTCTCTTTCAAAATGACAATTCAAAACTTGTTGCAACAAAACGGACTCGCCGTGATGCCAAACACCATGACTCTAAAGGCGAAGGTGAACTCTCGACCTGATACCTCGCGCCACCGAAATCGTATGTATTTGCCATCACGGGGATCTAACAATACACGGTGGAAGGCCTTGCTGATGTCAGTTAGCATGGCATATTCGGTCAATCTGAACCTAATAAGCAAATGATATGCTAATTCTACTAGATTGGGGCCAGGCACTTATTCAATGATATATGACCTTTAGATTTTGCTGAGGCAACAGACTCAATTTTGAGGGGGGTCGTGCGGCTATCTTTCTTAATTCCAAAATTTGACATATAATACCCTTCAATCTTGGGTTCCTTTACTTATGATATAAAGCCTGGTTCTAGAAACTTTTTATGACTCAATGATGCTGATCAATATATTCCCTGTCCTTCCTAAATTTAGTTTGCAACGATTCTAACTGCGCTACAGCATTTCGATAGTTCGTATCTGGCCTAGCATCCGACCCGAATGGTAGGCTAACCTGATATCCCTCAGGCTTCTTTACGACACTTTGCGACACCTTTTGCATGGCTTCCTCTTCGCCGACAGTATATTGCTCTGATGGGGTGATGCCAACGCGGTCCAAACGCCACCACTCATCTACGTCAAACTGGTTTGGTTCACTCTCAATTCTACAGACTCTGAGCGTTTTCACATGTTCGATCTTTTTGCCTTTTAACAGCCACTGCGACACTTTCCCATATGGCGACATACCATTATGGGTCAGGAAAAGACTTATCCCATCAACTTTCTCGATTCCTATGATGAAGTAGCTAAAATAATCGGCCCCT
Source organism: Palaemon carinicauda (assembly GCF_036898095.1). NCBI lineage: Eukaryota > Metazoa > Arthropoda > Malacostraca > Decapoda > Palaemonidae > Palaemon > Palaemon carinicauda. The sequence goes on along the minus strand of NC_090747.1, from coordinate 58,048,800 downwards.
ACTAAAATGTGTAAATTTTTCAACTCATCGGACTTATTCTCTGGATCGGCCAACGTGACTCCCTTAGTTAACAGATGCTGTCTAACTTTTACATAACCAGCATTATGTATTGGGACGTCAACGTTCTCATTTGCCACCATCTTCATTCGTACTACTCTTCTTCCTATCTCTGTCCTACAGCTTACGACGTCATATTGTCCGCTTATTTCTGTGGAGCCAAACGGGGCTATGTTCAACGCTACCTTTCCTACCACCGGTAGGCCTAATTGCCTTACAATTTTCGCAGAGATGAGGCTTTTTTGGCTTCCCGTATCGAGAAATAAGCGGACTCGCTTACTACCTTGCTTATGATTAATTTCGGCCATAGCCGTTGGCAAGATTGTACAAGGGAGGTCCACGCTGGATATCTGTGCGATCTTTATACTTTTGCACTGTTTGGGTTCTACTTTATCTTTAGATGGACAGGGGGCCGTTTCGTTCTGTCGAGGCGTCGCATTCACTACGAGGCGGAATGTTGTAGACTGACTACTACTATTACTAGGGGCTGAAGTGGACGGAACTGATTGCAATCATTTTCCCGGATTATAATTATCACAAATGACTGTGTTGTGGTTACCAATATAATTCTTACAAGAGTCAGGGACAGGAGAATTATTACTTCGATGACCAGAATTAATGTAATGAAATACACAGGCCCCTTTTTAGCAAAATGCGACCTCTGGCAGCCACGTCAGTTACTCAGAGGCATCCGTGAGGCAGGTGCCGTTCATTAAAAAATGAATAAGAATTATTCTGAACTGGTTTCGAATTTGCTCTTACACTGACGTCTATTTTCTTGTCAGATTCAAGTTTATCTCCTCGTTGCAAGGCATCGTCCTCGAGCATTCAAATAATTAAATCAATCGCACCGAAGAATTAATCTAGTGTATGGTCACACTTTCTCAGATGTTCAACTTCTTTCCTGTAGAGCTTCCCTTCTGACAATTTTTTATTAATGTGACTCATGACCATACCATGTCCTATATCATTACTACTTAGCCTCTTGATCTGCTCGATTATGATTGTTAATTCAAAACAAAACCTTTTCAGCTCTACAGGAGTTAATGAGGGTACAAAGATATTAGCCAACTTTCTAAGTAGAATTATGAGTGTTTGATGGACATTACCATATTGTTTGTCTAAGAGATCCAACGCTATCCTATAGTTCGCGGCGGTTACACTTAGGGATTTTACGATCCTAAGCGGATCCCTGCCAAAAGTCCCCAACAGATATGTAAATTTGGATACATCATCCAAATCTGCTCTTCAATCCACATGTATCATGAAGAGCTCTCAAAACGAAGCATATTCTTGCACTTCCCCTTCAAACATGGGGAGAGGCAGCAGTTTCAATTTGGGGAGGGAAACATTCCCTGTTGGAGGGAGTTTCACTCTATCAATTCGGCTATACAGAAGCGTAGAAGCTCGCATAGCTTCTCCTAACGTGTGCCTGATCCGGGCCTCTAAACCAGGTTCTAGTTTGACAGATTGTCTCTTGTACAGCTCTCTTAGCTGTCTTTCCTCCTCTCGCAATTGCGTGACCAGATTCTGGTACACGGATTCAGAGAAGGTTTCAACTAACGCACGCTGCGTTTCAACCAGTAAGTTTGCTATGAGGCCCATCGATGCCTCGATGTGTACGATCATAGCCACCGCCATTTTGACTGACTTAACTCTATTTCGGGGGGGGGGGAGGGGGGTTGGCAATCCAGGAAAGAACAGAATTTTCTTTACGTTAAGAAGATGGGAGCACAAAAACTAGAAGTACATTGGGTCAGTCGCACATCGGGACACTGAGGGCTTTAGTTGTTGTCTCTCCCTCTTTCTCGTATTAAGGCTACCCTATAAGTAATATCTTATTGATTTTCCTTGCAAGCTCTGGAAAGCACTTATCATCCGGTTCGAAGGACCAAGTGTCGTGAATTTTTCTCCGACTTGTTGAAAACTAAGGATTCTAGGCCCGATGGAATGGGCCGATGATAAGACCTTGAAGAGGTTCGCTTTCCAAAACTATTCAGGAAAGTTTCAATAAAATATGATCAAAATTTTAAATTTATTACAAAAATAATCATCTAATAAAATAAAAAAACACACAATAACAAGTCAGACAAAATGAAAGTTAGATCGGTCACCCTTAGGGGGTTTGCAACATGTGCTCATGAAACACTGAGTCCACATTGGACTAATCAAGACGAATTTAAGATATTACACTATTGGTTTTAGGGTAAATCTCATACCAGTGCCTTCAAATATTATTTGTGGCATAACACAAATCCCCAGTCCCAGGGATCACAAAGTTACAGACCGCTACAACTGTACATAGTTCTCACTCACAAAGGAACCGATCTGGTATCGCGGTAGATAGGAGCTAGAGACAGAGAGACACACTAACTCACAGAGTACTTACTTAGTTGGATGGAGCTTTAAGCAGGAAGAAACGAGCGTCGTTCAGGATAGCTCAGAGGAAAACTACTGTCTCCAGCGCTAACTAACGTGTCCTTGTGAAATGCGCGGGAACTCTTACTTTATTTAATCAATAAGGGGTTTGATCGAGTTTCTTTATCGACCACAAGACAGAGAAACAGTCAAAGTCTTACTTCAGATCAAAGGGTAAACTCAATACTTCGGCTGAAAGCCATAATTTGCCAGAATCTATCAAACTAGAGAGTCCTTGGCTCTAAACATACACATAGATATTTTAGCCGGCATAAAACAATACAATATCATTTTCGTAAATTATAAATAATAAAGACTTTGTTTCTCTGACACCTACTCCTTTTCCACCAAGTGGTTGAAATATACGCCACAATACTGTCACGTATTGGACAGCACTCATTCACAGAAACGCCAGCCAAATCTTCCAGTCGTACCCTAATTTAACGCAACGTTTGTGGCGGGGATTTCGAATGATCAGTTCGAAACTCCCACCACAATTCTAAATATCAAATATACTACCACAAAAAAAAAAAAAAACAATGTAAATATTATTTTTACAACTACTCAATTTATCCTAATATTATTATTAGAGAATGCGGTAATCTACCCTTAATTGATATGAAATGAAGAACCAACATTAAACAGAATTATATGAATTCTTAGAATCAATAATCAGCGGTGTTTCATATTATAAAACATTCTAAATTCCAAAATCTGATTGATTTCTTTCATTAACTAGCCAGGGTAATTGTTCAAGTAAATTAATTAATATGCTAGATTTACCCTGAATCAGTTCCAGTTAAAAAAAAAAAAAGTACCTAGTACATTATTATATAGCTCTTCATACACATAAAAACAGTTTGTGTTAAATTAATTCTAATAACATTTTGAAAAAAGAAAAAAAAATACTCAAGCTCACACCAAGAAGCTGATTCGAAGAATCGTGTGTGTAGTGAATGAACTTAACAAAACTACTTCATGAATGAATACTTCACTTATTTTACGTTTTTGGTGGTCAAGAATTATTATTATGTGTTATATGATTTTGATTTATTATAAAATTGGATTTTAATATTGTCGTTTGAAGAAAAAGAAAGAATATCGAGAGTTTTTTAATATAGATTACATGGTTAGATAATATATGAATTTATAGTTTATTCAGAAGAATTAATTACCAATGCAATTAATGGGAAAAAATAACGAAAGAACCGAAATATGCTAAGCACCTTCAACAAACATTTAGTTGAATATATAAGATAAATTTCAATAATATAAATAGGTAGGGGTATATGAATCGAGAAAGCAGTTACGTTGATCTATCAATGGATATCCAATTTTTTGGGTTTCTTCTGTATGATATTATGACTAGATTTTTTAAACTGTTAGAAATAGATTCTCGAATTCATTAGAAATAATGAGGTTTTTATCAAAAGCCTGATGAATTCTTGAAT